>NW_008580903.1:396-13299 GCF_000691845.1 Merops nubicus | reverse complement strand
ACCAGGAAGCTCTGTGGAGTGCCCTCCACAGACAGATACTCCTGACTCCCTGCAAGTGGTCCCAGCTTTTATCCCCAAGCAGACACCTGACCTTTGTCAACTCAATGTGGGACCTCTGGGGCTCATTTCCCTTATGGCTCTCCCTGCAGGGCCGGACGCACCCTGGGGGGAAGCTATAAGGCAAACTCACCACCTCTGTATGAAGGGCTGTGGGAATCACCCATATGTCAACCTTAATTCGGGGCTCGGAGTACAAACCCCAGCATTTCAGAACCAAGCATCTCAAGCCAAAAGACTTGTGTCTTCCTCAAGTAGCATATGGCAGCCAGGGAAGATACACAGGCGATTTCAAAGGGTATTTGATGATTATGTCTAGACTTTTGAGTGTGAAACAGTCAGGATGGTTTCACAGCTGGTGAAGGGTCTAGAGAACAAGTTTTACAAAGAGCAGCTGAGACAACTGGGATTGTTTAGCCTAGAGAAGAGGAGGCTCAGGGGAGCCCTTATCACTCTCTACAGCTACCTGAAAGGAAACTGTAGTGAGGCAGGTATCAGTTTCCTCCCAAGTCGCAAGTGATAGGACAAGACAAAATGGCCTCAAGTTGCATAAGGGGAGATTTAGATTGGCTATTAGGAAAAATTTCTTTACCAAAGGGGTTGTCAAGCCTTGGGACAGGCTATCCAGGTTGAGTCACCAACCCTGAAAGTATCTAAAATATGTGTAGACATGGCATTTAGAGATGTGGTTTAGTTATGGACTTGGTAGTGTTAGGTTAATGCTTGGACTTGATGATCTTAAGGGTCTTTTCCATTCTGAATGATTCTATGATTCTATGTTTTGCAATCAATGGAGAGAGTAAGTACCTCCAGAAGCTTATTATCACATATGTCTAAATCATGTAGTTGATGTGCAGCTCATGCCAATAATGCAAGTGTGTGACCTGATACCTTGATCCACTAAATATCCAGCTGAGGGCCCTGGTTCCTTCCATAGCTCCCTTCCAATTCATGTATCTGATGCTTGTTTCAATAAAAATATAGGAAAGTAGAGGCTCTGAAAGAGGAATAATGCTTGATCAGACTTCATTCTAATATGGAGTTAAAGCATAATCTATGACACAAATTCAGATATGTACAAGGTCTCAGAAGTTTTCCCAGAAGCTGAAATTTAAACATAGATTTAAACACTGAAATAACTTTCTTACTCAGATGTTCATGCCTATGACCACTATAAATGCAGCATATATGACTGGCTCAGAAATAGGAGTCAAACTTTTCAATGTCAAAAACACGGCTAATGAATCCATTTTAAGAGTGTAATTTATAAAAAGAAAATGCTTGAGAAGTAACATGGGTTGTAAATATTTTCAAGTTAGGTTCTTTATTCATACATCATGAATATTTCTGATTTTGCTTTTATCATCTCTTAGAAGTAGGAAGGTCTTTCCTTTTTTCTTGTATTAGTTCTTGTTATGTTGACTTTTTAAAATGCTTGACCTTTACTACTAAGACTATTCCAGTTTTGTATTTACATTTCTGTGGTTTTTACGCAGGTGTCACATCTTCATATATCCAAAGGTAAGCACAAACTAATATTTTGCTTGAAAATAAAGAAAAAAATATCAACCTTTTAAATTCTGTATCTCCAGGCTCTAGAAATCAGCCTTAACAAATTTTACCCGTTACCCGCAAATGCATAGTACCTCACAAACTGAAAGGAAGTCAGTTAAGTGCTCATAAGACTCTAGTAACCATATTAAACTGAGAAAAGAAAAAGAGTATTTACAATAAGATCTTCTTTTCTTTCTTTTTTTTTTTTTTAAACATTTACCTTGGCTATGGCATATCTTGATGGAACTGTGTTTACACAAATGTATTACATGAATACAAATGTGATCATCCCTGAATGCAGAGGAGAAGTGTGGTAAAAGGGCGCGCAGAATTGCCTACGCAGAAATGCAGCTTAAAGGTCAAACACATGGACCCCCATGACCTTTCCTCTCTGTTACCATTGTATAATAGAGCTATATGAATTTAGGATTATCCAGTTGCATGCCTCCTCAGTAAAATAGGAAAGTATCTAGCCATACTCAGGTGATTAGCAGAAAAATCACAAGGCTCTGGGCACCCTTGGTCACTGTGAATTACGGCAGATATGTGTAAGAGGAGCTACCTTTCCTCTTCCCACAGATATGAAAACAGATGTCTGCCTTTAAAGTTTGACCCAGCAGGAGTCATTGTATCTTTTTCAGTATCATTTCTTAAGTTTTGTTATGATGTACTTCGAGTTTCACTTGACTTACAAATTCTGGTCAATCATATTATGAACAATTTTAAGATTGAGATAATGGAAGTGTTTTTTAATGAAATACTTTATAAGATTTTAAAATTCAAACAGCTATCTCAGCTATTTGAATAGTGAAGATCAAAAACCTGTATCCATGCTGCTTTTTTAATTAAAATTTTACCCAAAGGAAAACAGTATTCAACAGTATGCCAGTTTCCTCTCTCCAGAAATTGTATAGTGAATTGTTTGCACATACCATAAGGTGCCCCAGCGTCTTGGGTTTTCATATGGTAACTGACTGATTTCTTTTTCCTGCTGTTATGCTTTTGACCTGATTTAATTGATATTAGCAATAGCATTCAGACTGTACTGATTACCTAAACAGGTAGTAAAAATAAAAATGTGAAGGGCAAAGCTATCATGTTCATTCACTTGCAGACAGTGTGCCATTGGTATAATGTCACTCAGGGAGAAAACTCACTGGATTCCGAAATGAAAAAGTAATTTCTAGGAACTCAAAAACTTTGTGTGTGTGCCAAATTTAATTCAAGATTGGCAATTGTTATCCAAAGAGAAAATGCAGTTTTACGTTTGAGAAGAGGATTAACTCCTTGTGTCTCTATAAGACATAAAACTTACATCTCATTAAAACAATTGTATTTATAGTAAATGTATCAGTATTTGAAGCTTGCCTTACATAATACCTTACAGGTATCACAAACAGCATGATCTTGGCCAAATCTCCATCTGCCATTTTTATGTTACACAGTGTTTTCTTCACATAATTAAAAATACTCTTGTTATGTTTTTCTCTGTAGTCTGTTTTTCCAGCATAAATAATATAAAAGTTCTAGTAAAGACACTTCTAAAATGATTGCTGGGTTGGTAGGAAGAGGATGAATATGGGACTGAAACAAAAACACAATAATTAGTGAGAGAAAAGTGCAGAGTGGAAATGAACAATTAGGACATGAGGAAGGCAAGCAAATGAGGAAGAAAAAAACAAGTGAAAAGCTAAAAGGATTAAGAAAACAATAAAGGTGATATCAGTTAATAAAATAAATACTAAGAATGATACTTTGTCATGTAAAGAAGAGAGGACATAGCTGTTAAAATAGCCAGCTACTCCTCATTCCTTTCTTTTTGCCTAATCTTTATCATATGTTTAGGCTTTTTTTCCTCCTTAGATTTCCACAAAAAGTTCCACACTTTTTTTGTCTATATTCATTCTTACACGAACTTTTTAGCATCTGCAGTGATTCCTTCTTCATTCTTCTGTTGTTTTTCTCTCATTTTCTACTCTCTAAGTTTCTTAACGTAACATGCAATATAATTTAGGCTTTTTAATAATAGAAATAAAAATTTTCATTTCCATTCTATTTCCTTCCATTTCAATAAGACTGATTGTATTCATTGAAAGAGCAAATTTGAATCTTAAAACACTATTTTTCTTGTATTTTTTATCTTTTCATATAATTTTACATCTTAGGCACTTGACATTATTAAGTTAGGTTTACAAAGAATGTATAAGCACTACTATATAAAACTTATGGAAAAAAACAACACTGTAACTTTATGTGAATTTCCCTCCAGAAGTTTAATTTATTAATCTGCCTCAAATGATGTCGTTACCTGTTCTCTAAATCCTACATTCCTTGAACTATAATGAGTTATTTCTATAATCAGAATCTCTAAACATTCGTATTACGAACTATATGTTGCTGGAAAAACATGGACTTTAGGAATCTGAAGTCTTGGCTGCTTATCAAAAGGCTGAAATAGAACTTATAGGACTTCCATTACAAATCACTTTACATACCTAAAAAAAATATTATTTTTTTTTTTAGTGAAAAACATAGAAACATTAAGAACAGTTTATTATAATTAACATTTTATAAAAATAAAAAACTCATATAACTAGGTTTCATAACTTTTAGTAATATTCATCATAAAAGCCTGGTAAGCAGGGAAGATTCACCCTCAGCAATGTATGGATTCATCACCTAGAGTTTTATTTATCTTCTTAAACATAGGCACCTGCTGCAATTTAAGATACTCCAGGGTAAAGATGTCATGGGATGGTTCAGTGTGACATTGTGGAGATGCAGGGCACTTCTGCTTTTTTGGATGAAGAGACAGACGCCTGACTGGATGCCCTTGCTCACTGCAAGTGGCACTAGATGGTCGGAAGATGAACTGAGCCCCAAGCCATCTAGATTTAGAGAACAGAGGTCCTTTATTCTTGTTTCCCCTTCTTTACCTCTCCAGTTTAAGAAGAATCTAGTTGATGATGGCCAAAAAAAAACCCCAGGTGGAACATAAATCTGAGTAAAATTTCAGAATAAATAAGAGCAAATTTGTAGTGCAATGCTAAAAGTCTGTATATTCTGTTGGTAGTTATGGGGCAGGGGAAGGGAAATCTCCACTTATTCCACCTCAAACTGTAATGCTAGCTGCTATGTAGAGAGATTGTATCTGCTCTATTAGTGCACGTGGTTTTTTTCACTCACTGAATTAATAAATTAATAAACGTGTCCAGGGCACATCAAAGCAAATTCTGCCATCCACACAACTTTGCAAGCATACATGAAGAATTGCGTGTTTGACATTTAAAATGCCTTGAAAGATCGATCAAAACAAAGTATACATTAAAAAAAAAACCAAATCTACCGAACTTAATAAGAGGACTTCAGTTTAGCAGCAGACACGATTACTTGTCATTCTTTTTTATATAATTATAAAAAGAAAAAGGAAAAAAAAAAAAAAAAGCAATGAAAATAAGGTTGTGCTAGTTTCTTGAGAAAATTCACTTACATTTTGAGACAAAGATCTATGCCTGTTCTCTCCAGAGGAGGTGAAACTTGGGAATAAACATATAGAAGTATCATTTTATTTTACTATTCCTACTTTTCACAGAACCTTTGCTATAGTGAACTGCCATTCCATTAAAGACAACATCCTTTGGTCCTTACATGGTGATCTAGAAAAAGTCTTAACAATACCAGAAATTAAGGCTGTTCTAAAGGTAGTTTTGCAGTTTTGCAACACTTAGAATGTCCTTTGACTATGTAATTTGGATTCCAAAGGAAATACTGACAGAAGATTAATTTATTTACTAGATCATAGTAATAATGAAAGGAGTTTGGAAATCTAAACGGATGTAGTTCCTGCTTACTTTGATAGCTCATATGCATGAGATCAAATATACATAGATGTATCATTATCAAAGGATACACTGCACACAAAGTCCAGTCAAAACTTTAAGATATGCAGGTCTAATTAAAAGACTGGAACTATACTGATATAATATATGTGTGTGCACTGTGGCTAACACAACTAATAGAAGAGGATTGAGTCTCTCAGATTCATTAGACTCACTGGCTCACGTGTGCCACCAATGGCCTGGCCCAGTGTACCAGATTTATGCTGTTCCAAGACAGAGATAAGAAGCTCTTGGTTGAGCAAGGAGATGACTAGAGGTCATATGTTAAAGCTTGTTTTGTGTGTCTCTTTATTAAAATAGAAAAAACATTCTATTTCCAAGAAAAATATTTATTTTTTTTTTCTGTGCAACTTTAAGTCAATGACATGGTCTTAAAGGATGCATCGGACATATCAGTTTGAATTAATCTCCTAGCTTGGAATGTACAGCTTTTATAATTTTATTTGGTTTTTTTTTTTTTATTTGCCTGCTTGCTTTTTGGGTGTGGGGCAGGTATTAGGGTGTTCTTGGGAGAGGTTTTATTCCATATAAAAACACTTAAATAGGAGAAAAGTGATAGCAGCATGCTTACATCACTGCATATACAACAGTGTAACAACATTAAGTTACCCAGTCATACCTGTGGAGCTGAAATAGTACAACTTCAGTGTGTTAAAAGGTATTTTGTTTTTATATATACCACAAACCTTAACTTAACCTAACCCCCAGAACAGTCTTTTAAAGTGATGTTCTGCTATTGCTATTAATTTCAGTTGAAAATAGGCAACTAGATGGTAAAATGCATGCATAATTTTTTTTTTATGTGGTGAGTGCATTTCCAAAATATACAGTCAAACAGATTTTTTTCTCACTGTTTAATGATATTTGTTTAAAATACTGTGTTTTTCCAGGCAGGATTACTAAACTGACTGATTCATAGTTTTAAGAACACTCAGTTTCTCTAAAATCCCAAGAACTGTCAAAGGTAAAGCTTTTAGGACACCAAGTACACTGCATACAGTATGGTGACTGTACAGAAACAGATGCTTTTACTCCAGGACATCCTAAGAAGTAGGCAGTATTTCTGAAGTATATTTTCTTAATTAATAGGGTGCATTTTGAACACAGTGTATATGCCTTTGGTAAGGCAACTCTTGTCAACATCAATAGGAGTAAAACATCTTTGCACTGCTTTGAAATTGTACCTTTAACTCATATCAGAGGAGCTTTATTCCCCAGTGATCAGATACTGCATAGCATGTATAAAATCAGATTAAATGAAATATTCTTTCTTAATCAAAGTTTTAATCATGTATTGCTTGCACTAGAACAATTAGAAGAATTTCTTTATTAAAAACTTTCAGACATTAAGTACCTTTCCATGTATCTTCTTTTCCTTTTCCAGAATAAATAACATAATAAGCATTGCATAATGTTTTAGTAAGTATTATCTGGAAAAGCCGGAACTGCAAGTGGGAAGCCTGTTGGACAATGAGAAGAGTGGATATGTTGGAGGTATATGTGAAAAAAAATCATAAGTATAATATATCTGAAAAAGTTATAGAGTTAAATTAAATCTAGATATTAAAATATCTTCTAAAAAGTGATACAATTATTTTAGCCAGTTATTTTTAATAATTATCCTAAACTTTCAACAGTGAGGGCTTAGCTTCAGACACTATTAAAAAGTTCTTTTTGAAGGAAATTCTGAACATCTACTCTGAAAATTCAACTTTTCTAAGGCATTTTGGTTTGGGCAAATTGCTTCAGTCACTCAAAATTGCCAGTTGCATATACAGGTAAACTAACATGCTATCTGCTAATGACCAGTCAATTTTAGTTTAACAGTTGAGAGCTAAGAGTATAATGTATTCATTATATACATGTGGTAAAATAATTTTCCAGTGATGTTAGAGTAACCAAGGTTAAACTTGGATAAAGCCATTCTTTGTAGGGATTTTATTAAATTATGATAGTTCTTGGAACTTCTGAAGATTATGTGTTCTAAAATGTAATTATTCATTTCTTCCAGTAAGACTTCAAAAATATAGGTAAATTTTCAATGGGAAGATAATCAGGACAAGGAAGTTCTATTGCTTTGAACAAATATGAAATTTTTTTTTTCCCATTGGATTAAAATAGAATGTGAGTCCTGGATGTCTGTTGTTTAACACCAGGCAGGATTCACAGCTAATGATTTGTGACAAGAGGCAACCTGTTGCAATCACATATAAGCATTCTCCCAAATTTACTTGAAGATAATTAGATTTTTTCCTTGACTTTAACAGGCTTTGAATCAAGACTGTACACATAAAATGATAGAGTAATAAACAAATTTCATGTATTTATGTTTTGTTAATATTTTGGTTTGTGCAAGTAGCCCATACATGTGGTATGGAGTTCTAGAAATGTGTTATCTGAGTGAAAAATCTTGACTAAAAAAAACAAACCATCAAGAAAAAAAAGGTAGAATGAAGCAAAAACAACTATTAAGTCACTCAAATTACATAAATGTCAAAACTTACTTATCTTGCCTGAAACTCTCTCAGGCTGAAATGATTCTGTCTTCCTGAAACTGATGGCACTAAGGAGTCAAATATTCATAGAGATGAACTGTTCATGATACGCCCAGGCTAAGCAGTAGGCATAAGCGTGGTCACCTTCCCTTAGGTGGATTTGGATTTAGATGTCACCTTGAACAATGTTTTTTTTTGTTTTTTAATAGTATAAAGGACATGTGTCTTATTCATGTTTAATTCCTTTTTTTTTTATATCAAAACCTATACATTGTCCTACTTCTCCACATAACTTACCTGAAGACAAGGACTAATGCAGAGGTAAATAGCATCCTCCTGGGCTACAAGAGGATAGTGGTTTAATGAGAACCTTGGGTGAGAGTTGATTCTGTTGTTTCTTCAGTAACAGTCTCTGTGCTAAATTAATTCCTTTCTAACCCGGAAAACTGTGAACCTTTTCATTTCATAGATCATCATCTTCTTGTTCCCCTCATTCTGAATTAGACGAACTTTGCAACTCCCACTGGTATTTCAAAAGGTTTTTGCTGACTTATATTCAAGAAGCATTAAATGCTCTTTGGTTTATGATCCATACTACACATGTATACTGTCTGGACATATGTGACTATATAAGAAACCTTTTATGTAAAAAAACAAAACAAAACAAAACAAAACAAATGAAAAAAAAAAAATCCCCCCTGCCTGCCAAAATATTGCAAAATTTGTACAAACCACAAAAAAAAGTAACTTATGTGATTATTTTTATGCATCAGGATATGATTTAAAGTTACTAGATTTATGAAACCTATTGAAAATAAATTCTTACTGTTTATGATATAGAAAGTAATATTTTCTTTAAATTTGTGCCTGTAGTCTTTCCTCTGAGGATAGAAAAAAATTCTAAAATAATAATAAATATGATTCACATTATTAAAGAGAACACCTTCAGAGAATGGAATTTAAAATTCTTCATTGAATGTGAATATTGCTGATACTTTGAAAATATAGTAGAACAGTTCCAGAGATATGAAAAATAACATCAAATTCTTGAAGTCCAGCAATGTCCTGATTTAGACAACCTAATATAAAAATATACTAGCTATTCAAAGCATGCTTCTTCCTTATAAATCTTTGGCTACTAAATCAGACCAGAACAGAAAAGGCCTAGCAGCCAAATCTCAACATACTTATTTGTATTTTATTTAGTATGAATTCCACCATTACTCCCCTCAGTCACTGCTCGGTGGCAGTCCAAGCAAATGAAAGAGAGAAGAAAGTGTAACATTTTGAAATTATATTTTTAAAATCTCTCTTTTCAAACCTCTCCATTCAAACATAAATATTGCATTTTGCAAATTGTTGTGCATAGTCAGAGGAAAAGAAATTATTATCAGTGTGAAAAACAAACAAACAAACAAAACAAATAACCAAACCAAACCAAACCAACAAACATGGACTTGAGGAGATTGAAGATATCATGTTGTACTTTATTATTTGCATTGGTATGTGTGTTATATATAAATTGTGTATGAATTACACCAAGCACTGAAACCTTATAGACAGTAATTTTGGATTGGTTATTAATTTGCCCAGTACTGGTTACATTAGGTTTTCTATAAACAAACATACTAATCTGAAAGCCTGAAAAAGTCTGAAAGGAAAAAAAAAGGAGTTTTAGAGAATTTTTGTTTTATTAGTTTGCATTGGTTTGGGTCTTGTCAGTGCATTGAACACTCAGGTGGGACCTTTGGAGCCAGAGAGCAGCAGGTATTATCACACTAGAGAATCCCTTTAAGTCTGGCGTTTAAACTGAGCAGCAGGATAAGGCATCTTTTCCTGTAAGCTAAATCCTCCTGAATTTTATAAAATGTGTCAGCCACCTTAAAGGTCTAGATTGACATCAATGAAGGAAGCAGTACAGAGAAAAAAATTAAAAAAACTTACACCTGATACACAGACACAATGGGTCATTTATTTATTTGCTTCAATTTTATATTCAGTTGCCTCTGAGCAAGACGCTCAAGGTGTAGCCCCAGTTGCAGTGCTTGGAGAGGTGACATAGGCAGGCAGCAAAGTAACTGCTGATGATCTGCAGAGCAGACCATATGCCTTATTTCCATTTCCCATAGCTCTCTGAAAGAAAGCACAAATTCTTTACCTATCCCTTGCTCTATTTCCTTTCAGAGGACACAGTTGTCTTTGTGGGGAGACTAACCACAGAAGAGGGGTTCTTTGAGGTCCATATGGAGGGGTTAGTCTATAGGGCAACCCATCCATATTGAATATACAGGTTAAACAAATCTTGAGTTCTCAATCCCAAAATTAGACTAATTTACCTAGCATCTTTAAAAAGTGTGATAATTTTCATAATGATTTGATATATCCCAGACTTTAACTGGTTGTTCTTGTAGTTAAATGGCCTCTATTCATGTTTGGACAAATGTCTTCATTCTAGGTCTCGTTTAAAGAAACAACATTGTGTTAAAATACTTTACACTATTAAAAAAGTTGAAGAAATAGGAACTAAATTAATATATATTTTAATATACTTGAAAAAGATAACACAAGTGACTTGTAAGGAGACATAATCATTTTTTTTTTAAAAAAGTGCAGAAATTGCTGTTGCATAGCGTCAAAGTCCTGAACTAATTTTCTCCCTAAATAGTAAATGCTTTTTTTTTTCCCTAAGCCAAAAACACATACTTATACCAGCTGTACCTATATTTTAACCGCTGTTTTGGACATAAATCAGATTCATATAAATAAATCATAGCTTTGTGGTAGGAGATCTAACAAAAAAAGTATAAGAGAGAAGCATTACATATACACTCATGCATAGAATGAGACAGGGATCAAGGTGTTTTTTTTTTTGAAAAGCATACCTATTTAGCTCATGGAAGGTATAGCTTGACAAATTCAGCCTTGTAATATGCTGAAAGCTCTTCATAATAAACCTAATTAAATATTGTAACAGTTTACCAGATGACACATAAGCATTGTTTAGGGCCTCTGATATAGACTAACATCTTAAAAAAAAAGACAAACTATAGAGAGTTTTACGTTTGCCATACTGATGGTTGTACTGGGCCATCATGACAATGTGTTCTTGTCATGTCTGTTCTTCTCATAGATCTTAAAAATACAAATATCTTTAAACTGCTTTAATTTAATTTTTTTTTTCCAGCCGTATATGTTGGTAGAGATTATAATGATATCTCATTCATCAGAGCTTTTTCTTGGTATTCTTTTTTCCCCTCGCAGGATCTCCTACTGATATATTCTCAGATTTAAATATTATGCTGACTGTCTTTTGTCCTGGGTTCGGCTAAGCTAGCAATAATTTTCACCAGGAGCTGGGAGGGAAGTGCAGCCAGGATGGACAACTGAACCAGCCAATGGATTATTGGATACCATATGATGTCATGCTAATTTATATAAGGACAGGGGTGGGCCAGGGAAAGCACAGCTTGGGCTCCAGTCTCTGTGGGTTTCTGGCAGAAGGGTGCAGTCGGGACAGTCTTAAAGAGTTTGTTTTATATTAGTTGTTTTGTATATATTGTTTAGTCACTATTATTGTTGTTATTGTTTTTACTTTTTCTTTTGTATGGTTCTATTAACTTCTCTTTACCTCAACCCATAGGGTTTCGCCTCTTTCTCCATATTGTCCTTGCCATCCCAATGGGGGCAGTGAGTGTGTGGCTGCATGGTGCTCAGCTCCCAGCTGGGTCTAAACCACATCTTTGAACAATAAGAAATGGACCACAGCAAGCCAAGAGCTGAATTAATGTTGTTCTCTACAAATAATTTTTTTCCATTTGACTTGTGTGCAAGTGTAGAAACATGCTTATCACCACATTTGTCTTTGGGAAGACAGACAGACAGCAATGTCTAGTTTGGGGTTTTTTTTTTGTTTTCATCCTGGTACTGCAGGGATAATTTGTTCTTAGTAGGATCATTTAAGCTGTTTTACACAGCACAGTTTTAACAGCACAGGAACAGTTTAATTTGTTAGCATGGGTGCAGTTTCATTGTCTCCTGCTCCTTCCTGTGGAATATAACAGCTTGTTTGCTGAACAATAAAATGTTATCCAAAACAAATCACAGAGCCCAACACGAACATAGCTGAGTAAAATGTAGTGTTTTCTAATAGATAAGAGGTCAGTGTAGACTTAGTGATCCCTTTTGGCATTAATCACTATGAAATAGGTGCTTCAAGAATTAATCATCACACTTTACTGCTTTCTGTCAGAGATTCAAAGAACACGGAGAAATACATTAAGATGCTGTGTCTCAGTTTACCCTTTCCTAAGACAATACCTCCTGACCTCACAAAAGCACTGTGATGTTCATGCCCTGGCTTTTCAGAATTGCAGGAACAAGAGCTTCAAATTAATGGCATAGCTGGTCATTTGAATGCAAATTTACCACAGCTGCATGCTCAAAACCTGTCTACAACATTGCTTATCTGCCTGTATTGAGATGAATTTGACACCACTGGTCTTTATATGTGATGATGCATGCTCCTGTTTTGGAATTCTAAAATGATGGAAAAAAAAAATAACAGAGAGGAACATCCAGGACAAAGATCATAGTCTTTATATGGGTCAGTGCTACATATCAAATAAATGAAATGTTTGCAGGAAACCCATAGAAAATGGCAAAATCAATTCACCAATCACTTTCACAATGTTTTCATTCCAAGCTATGCAACCAACTGGTTAGGTACTTACTAGTTATTTTATGCTTATCATTTCAAGGGTTCAATGAGTGATTGAAATGCTGGGGTCTGAACCCCAAGCCCCGAATTAAGGTTGACATATGGGTGATCCCCACAGCCCTTCATACAGAGGTGGTGAGTTTGCCTTATAGCTTCCCCCCAGGGTGCGGCCGGCCCTGCA
>NW_008580903.1:0-202 GCF_000691845.1 Merops nubicus | reverse complement strand
GGGCTGATCAGGTGAGAGTCACTATGTGGTCACCTTTCTCTTATGTGTTCAGCTTGCTGGTCTGGCTGTTTCCCATGCCAACTGTGGGCAACCTCACGTTTCTGTTTGTACCACCTGTTGTGGGCCGAGTTACGTCCTTTGTGAGACCGTTGGGGGTAGCATCAATTATGTACCGGCTGATTGTGGTGGTTTAAACCACTTT
>NW_008580902.1:47337-54525 GCF_000691845.1 Merops nubicus | reverse complement strand
AAAGTGCTGAGGATCCACCACCTCCCCCGGGGAACAAGGGGAGCGCCCGTCCTCCGCTCCCACAAAGTCCGCACCACCGAGTGTCCGTAATTATTTAGCTTAAGGATAATCTACATCTTTCAGAGACAGCCAGCCATCATCTCCGAGGTAATCTCAGGTCACGGAGTCAGAAGGAAGAGTAATCAGCCGTTCTGAGTGTGGAAGACACAAAGAAACAAGCAGTAAGAATCAGAGGGTGGTAGGAGGTTTATCATAAGCAGGGTGTTGTGCCGCTCATCTCCTCCCTGTAGCTGGAGCAGCTCCAGCTCCTGGCCCCTGGTCCTCACCCCTGCTCTGCAGTTTGCCACCTCCTCTCTCCTGCTAATGCAACTCATCACGGGGCTGGAAATAGGACCAGCGTGGTGATGTGAGCTTAGAGCAGAAAGTGCTCTGGGCAGACGGCCGCTCCGAGCCCGCCTGGCTAACTGGATTAGCTCCCAGAGCTGCTCTCACTGTAATCACATTGCCTCCCCAGCCCAGCCCAGCCCAGCCCAGCCCTCCTCCTGGCTCCACACCTCCCCCTTTGGGGACGTTTTTCACCATACTGGTGATGGGTTTTACAGGCCCTTGCTCAGCACGGCCAAGGGGCAGGGACAGACCTGGACCCAAGGATGATAGGAGGGAACACTCTGCAGAAAATACCCCCAGAACGACTGCTGTGACCTGCTGCAGCTGCAGGATGGGTTCAGCACTCAGGGAAGTTCAGCCAAGTCTTATAGTGGCAGCAGAGAAGCAACTGGAGCCCCACTTCCCTCACGTCCCCTGGAGACCAAGGTGGGAGAGCTGGAGCACACCGACAATCACGGTCTCCCCCACGGGCAGGAAAAGCCCACGGGGAGCACAGCTGGAGCATCACAGATGGATCCCTCACGGCTGTCTCTTCACCCATCTCCTGAAGTGGATGCTGCATGCACTGTGTGTTTGTGTCTCCCAGAAACTAGAAGCTTGGCTCTAAACCAGCTGCTCTAGAAGGAGCCAACACAGGCCTCACAGAAGGTGCAGCCTCCAGGCTTGACACCATCCTCCCAGGAGACATTGCTGGAGGCAGCGACAGCTCTGCAGAGCCACCTCCCTGAGCCAGAGGGACCTTCCTGCCCTTGGTGCTGCCCTACACAAGGCATGTCTCAGGGCACCTGGAAAAACAAGAGGTCAGATCCCAAAGCCCCACATCCCTCTCATTTCCTACAGCTCCAAGAAGTCAGCACCGTGTACCTTCCCTCTATCAGTGTGGCCAGCCCAGCCCCACCTCTTCAGCTGTGCCAATCCTGCTGGGCATCCTGTGCCCCACCAGGCAAGGATGGTGGGACAGCATTACCAGAAGTGTTGAAGGAGGAGCTGCAGGGGCTGGGAGGAGCTGCTCCCTGCTCAGCATCCCTTTCTGCAGCCCCAGCAGGGTGCTGGCACACACGGGCACGTCCCTGCCTGGCACAGGGGCCGTGCCAGCCCCTCACTCCCAGCCCAGCCCACGTACCCTGGGTCAGGCTCCGGGCACAGCGAGGTGAGCTGCCTCCTGCCTCCAAGAGCCCTGCCTGGAGCCCAGAGCAGCCAGGGGAGGCTGGTGCCTCCAGGTGAACCTGCCCGTTCCCAGCCCACAGACACTAGTATCCAACGAGCTGTCAGCCAGGAGCAAAGCCAACAGATCACCTCTCCCTGGTGAGACAGGGCTGCTTGTCCCAGCTCCTGCCTCCCGCTGCTCGGGCATCCCCAGAGACACCTGCCCCGAGGCACCAGCTGCTGCAGACTGGTCCCAGCAGCCCCAGACTGGTCCCAGCAGCCCCAGCTGCAGCCCACCCGTGTCAGGCTCCTGCCCACAGCCTGGCCCTGGCTGTGGCTGCCCCCCCCTGCTCTGAGCCTGTGTGCCCACCGAGGTCCTGTCCTGCCCACGCTGGAGCTGCAGCCTCACACGGTGCTGCTGCCCCTTCCCCACGCTTTGCATTCTGTGTTTCAGGATCAGGTTTGGTTTAAAATCCCATCCTGGGTACTTTATACCTTGCTGGGATGGGAAATGGTGCTATAAACTTAGTAAGTGTTTTGTGGTTGCTCTCACGCTCCTTTTCTTTGTCCTGGCCCCACATGCTACCAGCAGGATTTCCATCAGCTTTGGCAGAGCAAGACACAATCCCCTTGTCACTACCTTGGAGGGCCCATGCTGGCTCTCCACTGCACCCCAGGAGCACCCTCTCGGCTGCTGGGGACCAGAAAAGCCTTGGAAAGGTTTGCGTTGTCTTCCAGAGCATTTTTTCACCCACTCAGTGGCCAGGTCCTTCCACAACATGGGGAGCATTCTCCAGGGCTTTGCTCTGAGCCACATGGCTTGTCAATCTAGCGGAGAGGCAAGAACCCACCCCCTGCCAGAAACACAGTCTGGGGTGGGGAGGACAAACAGCAATATCACCCAAAACCCCAAACGGACCCAGAGCCCGTGCCACGATGGAGAGACACCAAGATCCCTCCTTTTGGGACCTGAGATGCTCAGATATGACTTTCCCCAGAGGATCCCCCAGCCTGTGGCTGGATCACTCCCAGCCAAGAGCAGAGCCACGACAAGCCCCCAGCAGCAGCCCCATCACCTGTCCCCCCACCCCATGCCAAGCTGCCTGGGACCTCCTGCCCGGGCACCACGTTCTGCCAGCAAGACACGTGGCAGGAGACCAGGAGACTCAGCAGAGTGTGGTCACCACTGCACCAGCTGCCCTGGGCTGTTTGCGTTCTGGAGCCCGGGTCGGGAGCTGGGTTCTCAGGCTTTGTGTGTTGTTGCTATTTTAGTCCATCTGAAACGTGCAGGAACAGGAATCCGGAGGCTCTGTCTCCCGCAGAGATGTTTGTGCTGACCCACTTTGGGAGGCTGCAGAGCAGCAGCCACGTCCCCCTGCCCCGGCTCTCGCCCCCGCCGACAACCGAGGCCGGACCCACGCGGGGCAGGGGCTGCTCCACCACCAGGCACCAGCCAAGGGGAGGTGTCGGGGGGGCTTTACCCCACAGACCCCCACCTGCCCCACTCCCAGGGCTTTAAACACTCAGCACGGCGTGTTCCCCTTCCCCCAGCAACAGTCCCTGGAGGATGAGGTGACTCCAGCAGAGACTGTCACCATCCCAGAGAACTCCGTGGGGCAGCCCCAGCCCCCGAGCCGGGCAGAGGGGAGGGTGACCACAGCCACGCAGGGCAGGCGTGCCCGACAGTGTTCACACCCTCTCCACACAGATTTCTCTTGCCAGTGCTGCTGAGACAACACTCTCAGGCCAGGCTGAAGCTCCTCAGTGTGGGAAAAGTCCTGGTGCTGCCTGGGTGTGACAACCAGCACTCATCAAACGACCTCTCTGTGCTCCGAGGTCACTTGTGGCCTCTGCATCAAACACTGGAGCCCACAGGAGTGCACAGAGGGGACAAATCTCTGTAGCACTGCTCCCAGGACCTCAGCCTTTTAAGCTGGCCCCGGAGGGGACGGTCTGAGCGCCTCCCTCTGCCCCCAGCCCTGCCCTGGAGCTGAGCTCCGGGGTCCCTCTGGCCTGCGTGGCCTCAGCTGCCCGGAGAGCAGAGCTGGGAGGTGCCAACACAGCGTGGGCTCCGCGGGCACTAACACAGCATCTGCCTCCCCACGCGGGGCAGAGCTGCAGAGCAGCAGCGCCTGAACACAGACCCCTCCTCACCTGGCAAGAGGAGAGCCCCCCGAGCACCTCCCCAGAGCCAACCCTGCCCAGGCAGGGCCCCGCCACGCCCCGAGCAGGGTCTGACAGCTCCCCTGGGCTCTCTTACCTTGCCCTCCGCAGGAGCCGATGCCGGATGTTGCTGCTTGGTGATGTTCTCAGCCAGACACCAGCAGATCCTCTTCTTCTGCTCCTGGGAGTAAGCCTCCAAACTTAATAAGCACTCCGACTTCTGACGTAAAGGAAACACAGGCAGGGAGAAGGTCATTAGCTGCGTGTGGCGGGCCCCGGCTTCGCTTGCAAACTACTCGCTCCCCACACGCTCCATCAGATGGGTGTAAGTGCAGGGGAGAGCTCGCAGCAGCAGCCTGAGCTCTGGGCAGCAGAGAGCTAAAACGAGGGGAAAACGGCTCCACAGGAGGGATCTCCTCCAGAGAGAGGGTGAAAGGCTGCCCTGGTGCAGAGCAGCAGACTTCTGCTTTCCTCAGCAGGTGAGGCACGGGCAGAGCACCAGCGACTCTGCACCCTGTGCCACCACGGTGGAAACGTGTCTCTGGAGCTAATTTAGAAGGTGGAAATTACTCTTGGCTCTATGCAAATATTAATGAGCAGCAGGACCTGATGAAAACAAGTGCCTTGGGGCTGGGTGAGGCTGGGAGGAAGGCAGAGCCCAGGAGGAGCTCCAGAGCAGCCTCGCCTGGGCTGCTCCTCGCTCAGAGCACACCTCAGGGGTTGTTCTGAGGATGATGCTCCAGCCCTGGTCACACGCTGACAGAGAGGAAGAAATTCAGGGAAACGATGGGAATTCATCCCAGCTGAGACCACCCCACATCATGGCCTTGTCCCTTCCCTGCACACAACCTGTCTGATATGGACCTGTTCCTCTTGGACAGGTTTTCTTTGGGTCACATCCCATTCATTTCAGAAACCTTCTGACCAAGTTCTCTCAGAAGTGTCTCCCAGCCCTTGAACGGCTCATCTCTTGTGCTAAAAATTAAGCTTTATTAGCATTTGCTGCCCACTGGGGATTTTGCAGGTTTTGCTTTAAAAAGGGTCCTGAAATGGATCCATGATGATCCATGGGTGGATCACCTCTTTCTGTGGCAAGAGAAAAAGAAGAGAAAGAAGAAAAGAAAGGGGAAAGAAAGGGGAAAAGAAAGGGGAAAAGAAAGGGGAAAAGAAAGGGGAAAAGAAAGGGGAAAAGAAAGGGGAAAAGAAAGGGGAAAGAAAGGGGGAAGAAAGGGGAAAAGAAAGGGGAAAAGAAAGGGGAAAGAAAGGGGAAAAGAAAGGGGAAAGAAAGGGAAAAGAAAGGGAAAAGAAAGGGAAAAGAAAGGAAAAGAAAGGGAAAAGAAAGGGAAAAGAAAGGGAAAAGAAGAATAAAAAATAAGAATAAGTAATAAAAAAGAATAAAATAAAATAAGAATAAGAATGAAATAATAATTAAAAAAAGAAGAAGAAAAAGGCTGAACTTTAGGATACAACTACAAAGAAAAAAAGTCTTCCACCAAAGGGCATGAAAAGTGCCTTTCATTTCCCCCTCGGATTTCCTTCCAGAAGGGCAGGTCTCCCTTAGCCTGTTTTTCCCAGAAAGGTTGGAGACAACTGAGAAACTTGCAGCTTTGTGACTCCAGAGACACAACACAACCAGCAAGGGAAACACTTCTCATCACACCATTTAGCCACTGTTTTCATTGGATGCTAATTCATTCCTGTTCACTCCAAACCCCCTGCTCAAGCAGTTTTCTCTGGAAACAGAGAGCTCTAGCTCAGTCCTTCGCCCTTCCAAGGAGACTTCCAGGAAAGAGAGCTGATCTTTCTGGACATCACCACATCCATGCCTTCAGCAGGACCAGGCTGAAGCACTAAAAATCCCTGAGAGGCCTCCTGAGCACTGTTGGAATGGGAAGAAAGGTTTGTGGCTCAGGGACACAAGGTGGGGGGCTCCCCCTTGCTCCCCACACCCCAAGTCACAGTGATGCTCTGAGCACCCCCTGGAGCATCACCGTGCTCCCTCCCATCCCAGATGTCCCAGTCTCCCCAGTCCCATGCCAGCAGATCCCAAGGCATGGGATCTGTCACAGATCCACTGTGACACCCACTCCTCCCTGGGAAGGTACCCAATGGGTCCTGTGCTCAGAAGGGAGGATGGACACCCACCATTGGGCTGGAAATCTGGGCTGGCATCTCCCCACCCTGCACTTGGGGCCAGAAAGGAACGATGGCAAGGACCTGGCAGAGCCTGGGAGTCATCAGCGTGGCTGCAAGGAGCCCAGTGCTCCCACTGGTGCTGCAGCTCCTGCACACTCCTGTCCCTGCTGAGCTCCTGCAGCTCCCCAGCTGAGACAAAGCGAGCCAAGGACACCTTGTATCCCCCTAAAGCATTTCCAAGGACACCTCGTGTCTCCCTAAAGTGATTCCAAGGACATCTCGTGTAGCCCTGCTTGTGAGGGATGCATGGCTCACCTGCCCCTGCTCTGCAGCCCTGATTCCATTACAGGGCCCATCTCTTTGATTGGATTTAGCAGAAAGCAATGCTCAGCTCACACTGGCTGCTGAAATCAAGGTGCCCCTCTCCTCTCTGCTCAGCCTCAGCCAGCCAGAGAGAATCCCTGGCCCCAGCTGCCTGGGAATGTTAGAGCCAGAAGAGGAGGTTGCCCCTCTGGGCTGGTCTGGGTATTGGGGGCAAGGCTGGGGGAACAGGAACAGCCAAAACTGCACTTATCCAAGCTGTATATATTCCCCTACCACTCCTGTGCTACAGCACCAAGATCTCAGCACTTTATTGCTCTGCAGTGGTAGTTAAGCTCTCAAACACACACTTCCCAAGGGAAGAGCAGAGCTCTGTCATCTCCCTCTTCCACCAGCCTGCCCCCCTCCCCCAGGAACATTCAGCTGTGCTGGGGAAAGGGACAGCCCAACCCACAGGGGCTGAGCACCCCCAGCCACCTCCAAAGCACAGGCTGCTGCTTCCAAAGGCCTCTGGGACCCCGGCAGCCAGGGACAGGCACGTGCAGGGCTGAGCATTGCAGGGGTGAACAGCAGCTAAATTACAGGCTGGATGGATGGGCCAACTGTGTGAGATTCAACAAGGCCAAGAGCTGGGTCCTGCACTTGGGTCACAACAGCCCCAGGCAGCACTCCAGGCTGGGGGAAGAGTGGCTGGAAAGATGCCTGCTGGAGAAGGACCTGGGGGGTTGGTCAATGGCTGGCTGAAGATGAGCCAGTGTGTGCCCAGCTGGCCAAGAAGATCACCAGAATCCTGGCCTGGATCAGCACTGGTGTGGCCAGCAGGAGCAGGGCAGGGATTGTGCCCCTGGACTCAGCAATGGAGAGGCCACACCTCAAAGCCTGGTGTCAGTTTAGGGTCCCTCACTCCAAGAAGGACCTTGAGGGGCTGGAGCATGTCCAGAGATGGGCAACGGAGCTGGGGAAGGGTCTAGAGCCTGAGTCTGGTGAAGAGTGGCTGAAGGGTCTGGGACTGTTGAGCCTAGAGCAGAGGAGGGT
>NW_008580902.1:40535-47162 GCF_000691845.1 Merops nubicus | reverse complement strand
TAGGGGGATGCTGGTCTTTTCTCCCAAGGAACAAGCAACAGGACAAGAGGACACTACTCAAGTTGCACCATGTTTAAGTTGGACACAAACATCTTCCCTGAAAGAGCTGTCAAGACCCCCAGGCTGCCCAGGGCAGTGGTGAGTCCCCACCCCTGGGGGGGTCACCAAGCCATGGAGATGTGGTGCTGAGGGACACGGTCAGTGGTGCCCTGGCCGTGCTGGGGAAGGGTTGCACTGAATGATCTGAAAGGTCTCTTCCAACCCAAAGGATCCTACGGTTCCATTCCACACCCCCACGGAGCTCTAGGGTGGGACGTGTCCCTGGAGCCCAGTCCCTGCCAGGGCCCCGAGCTTCAGCCCCACACATGGGGGGCTGGGGCAGGGAGGGGGGCAAGGCCTGGGCTGTGCCCTGCCCTGTGCCCAGCCCGGGGCTGCCTCTGGGCACCACTCCCCCCATTGTTTTGCTCGGGGGAGGCTGTGCCTGCCAAGGTTTACACAGAGAGCAGGGTTTGATCTCCCCGTGCTGGGAAAGGAGGATGCAGATGGCGTGAAGGGGACGTTTGCCACCAGATAAAGCCAGTGACTGAAGTGGCTGCCAGTTGCTTTCTGACTGCCCTCACCCCAGCCTTCTGCAAAACATGTTATTGCAGGTGCTGGGCAAGGAGAGCCCAAGGACCCCACGCCAGAGCTGCCCAGGGGAGGGCAGGAGGCAAACACAGGGCAGGTACTGCTGAGGAGGACCCAGACTAGCCAACAGGAGCCCCAACGGGCCCCGTTACAGCCAGGGATTCCCTGCAGGACAAGGTTCCTTTTGCTCCATGGGCAAAGCTCACCCCTGCAGATGCTGCCCCAGGCTGAGACCTGGCTCCACTGCCTCCAGGAGCACGGGGAGATGACAGGCAAGGGGTCTAGCCAAGCAAAGCTCCTGCTTACCAGGGCAGGCACCAACCAAAGAGGGACTATTACCCACAGATCAGCTGAGGACCTCCTAGAGAATGGCACCAGAAGGCAGGGGGGGCCCCCAGCCTCTGCACACCCAGCCCCCAGGCTGCAGACGTGCTCCTCCGGGCAGGACCCAGCACGAGAGCGGCTGGAGCATGCGTGTGGCTCTACCCAACACTGCAAAGCTGAGACACAACAACAACGAGCCAGGCTCAGCCCTGCCACCTCCAGTGCCCTGAATGCAGGGAGCAGCCCAGCCCAGAGCTGCTCTCAGCCCTCCCTGGCTGTGGAGCAGACGTGCTCCTGGTGGTGCCAGGTCCTTGGGTGGATGTTGCCCCTGCAGACCAGGGCGATGCTCTTTGCACCTTTCCCCGGGCTCCTCTCCCCTTGCTGGGTGTATGGCAAAGGGGTTTGGGGACAGGGCTCCCAGCCCTGCCCCTGGCCTGGCACCTTCAGAGCACTGGTCCGTGGCCAAAGGCAGCAGAGAGCCCGGAGGGGAAGTCCCTGGGAAACAGGCTCCAGACTACAATAGCTTTGAAATGGTGGAGTGCAGCCTCAGCTGGCGAAGCTGCCAGCCCTGGGAATATCCTGTGCACAGCACGGGCAGCTGCTGGCAGGCATTTCACTGCCCACAGAGCCAGCTCTGATGAGAAAGTTCAGTTGGCTCCCGTGCTATTCTGTGCTGGGGGGGTGCAGGGGACCCTGTCTCTTCCTGTGGTTTTTGGACCGCTCAGGGCACTGGTGGTGCCCAAAAAACAAACCCTGGCCCCCAGGGGCCCTAGTGAAAGCCAGGAGGACCAAAAGGTGACAGGATCTCCTGGGTGCCTGAGCAGATGATGTGCTTGGAGCTGCTGTTTGCAGGGCACAGTAATCCCTGCAGAGAAGTGCAGCTCCTTGCTGTGTGGCTTAAGGCCAGGGAGGGTCTATAAAGACAGAGAGATGTGCCCATCCTCCCTTGTGACACCAAGGGCTGGCTCTTAGGGTTTCCATTGTCCTGCAGACACCCCTGGATCAGGAAAGGCACTAAGGCAGCAAAGTGGACCTGCTGCTTCATGTTGCAGGGCCAGCAGTGGCTCCAACTCACCCCAGGCCAGCTGGACCCTGCTGCACTTGGAGGATGCTGCTGCAGAGGGAGAAGATGCAGGAGTAACACCACAGGAGCACAGCGTGGCACAGCCTGGAGGATGCTAAGCCTCCAGCAGGAAAGCAGAAGGACTTTTTCCACTTTAGAGCAGCCAACGAGGACACAGGGCTCAGTTTGTTTTCACAGAGCACCAGGTTGTCCTTAAGTGGCTCATCAGATAAGAGCCTTCTCAGGAATCCCCAGCCTGAGACGAGCCAGGCACCTTGGTCCCAGTGCAAACACCAGGGAAAGCAGGTCCACCACCTTCCCCCTCTGCAAACACCCTTTCCTCTGAGGCCACAGGGCTCAGAGCTGAGCAGCCCCACAACAGGAACCCAAAACTCCCCCACCCACAGCAAGCACAGCCCCAGAGCTGTGCATCCCTCTTCCCCCAGCACAGCCCCTAAGAGAGGAAGCTCCAGCCCGTGCAGCCAGCCCCAGGGAACAGCAGGTCCCCTCCAAAAATCACCCACTGCTGCCTGGGCCTCTGTAAAATCCCTCCAGTGCTGTAACCACATCATACCAGCTCTTCTTTTAGCCAACATCTGGGAAATGTGACCACAGAATTAGGACTGGGGAATAAAATTAAGGCCTTCTGCACCTCAAAACTCAGATTCAGGTTGAAGTGTGTAAAGATTCACAAAGGCAAAGAAGCAGCAGAGTGTCCCTGCTCATCTCTTTGTCCAGCTGGGACATGAGCACTCCCTGCTCTGCCCAAGGAGACCTGAACTGGGAGCTGCCACTGCCCAGGTTTCACAGCCTCGAGCTTTTCTGAGCTCAGGTCTCCTAACTGGCCCTTTCATCATTGCATTTTGTGGGTACTTTCTTGTATTCAAGGACCAAAAAGACAGAAGGAGCATTTGAAAAGGAGGAATCAAGACCTAGCAGGCTGCTGCAGCCCTGCCAAGGAGGATGCAACCATCCTCCTCATCACAGGGTAATGCTCAGAGGACGATGTGGAGTTTTCAGACCAGTTTTTAACTGGTTATTAAGCACCACAGCAGTTTCCTTTCTCCCCAGGTTTTTGGGCCAAGTGTTGTGTCATATCAAGGCAAGTGCCCGTGAGGCTGTCTGCTGCTGTGGTGCTCCATCTGTGCTCTCTCTCTCTCATTCATTAATAATTACTTTTTAAGTTCTTTACTACACAAATTCACCTCAGCTCTTCCCTTGGCTGGGCAGGTTTGATGTCACTCCTGGGCCAGCCCTTTTCTCCCCTCTTCTTTATCACCAAACCATCTGCCTAAGTGCCCTCTAGGCCTGCCAGGACAGCGCCCAGCAGAGCTCCTTGTGAACTCTTCTGATGACATGTCCAGAGCAGCTCCCTTCAAAGCCAGGCAGGTGTATAACATCTGCCACATCACAGCATGTCCCCAGGCCTTGAAGTCCTCTGGTACCACCAGCAAATTGCTCTTCCAGCACTCAGATTGGCTGTAAGGAGACAGGAGCCTGAGCCCTCCCTGTGGGACAGAAGTGGCCAGTGCCACCTCTCTGAGGGCATTAAATTAGCAACACCCACTGCTGGCAGCAACAATCTGGGAGATGGACTCTCCTGTGGAGCAAGATGGGACACCTCCAGTGAAGACTATGGAGTTAAGCACACTGGCCCAGGCTACAGAGAATCACAGAACTGTTAGGTTGGAGAAGGCCCTAAAAGATCATGGAGACCAACCATCCCCCAGCACTGCCAGGTCCCCACTGCCCCGTGTCCCTCACCCCACATCTCCATGGCTTGGGAACCCCTCCAGGGGTGGGGACTCCACCACTGCCCTGGGCAGCCTGGCACAGCCCTGGACAACCCTTGTGGGGGAAGAAACTCTTAATAACAACCTACACCTCCTCTGGTGCAACTTGAGGCCATTTCTTCTTGTCCTTGGGAGAAGAGCATGACCCCCTATCTGTCTCCAACCTCCTTTCAGGGAGTTGTTGAGAGCAAGAATGTTTCTCCTCCCCTGAGCCTCCTTTGCTCCAGGCTCAGCACCCCCAGCTCCCTCAGCTGCTCCTCCCCACACTTGGGCTCTAGACCCTTCCCCAGATTTGTTGCCCTTCTCTGGCCACATTCCAGCCCCTCAAGGACCTTCTTGAAGTGAGTGGCCCAAAACTGACACCAGGATTCGAGGTGTGGCCTCTCCAGTGCTAAGTCCAGGGGGATGATCCCTGCCCTGCTCCTGCTGGCCACACCAGTGCTGATCCAGGCCAGGCTGCTGGTGGCTCACTTGGCCAGCTGGGCACACACTGGCTCATCTTCAGCCAGCCATTGACCAACCCCCCAGGTCCTTCTCCAGCAGGCATCTTTCCAGCCACTCTTCCCCAAGCCCTGCACTCCTGCCCCTCACTCCTGCACCCCAGGAGCTGGACTTGCCCAGCACTGCCCCTCACTGCAGCTGCACTCCAGTTTGAAGAGCATTTGGGCAAAGCATACCCTTGCCAGCAGCCAGGACACGGCCTGAGGATGCCCACAGGAAGAGTGCCCACGGGGGACACAGTGGGTGCAGGGAGGTGTCCACCTAAATCCAGGACATGGGGGTGGGGAGGCAAGGGGTGGGACAGTGTCATTGCTCCACCACTTGGCTAGAGGATCTCCCGTGCAGATGCAGGATGCACATCTCCAGGGGACTGACAGCCTCACAGCATGAAGTGTGCTCACCACAGCAGCCTCACAAGCTGCTGCTGGGAAGATTTGCTGCTGGAACAGTTTCCCAAGAGAAACTCTGGTGCCTGCAGATGAAAACTTCCAGGAGAAAGATTGCCAGTGCTTTTCAAATGAAAAACTTACTGAGCTATTTGATTTTAAGTCCATTTGTTCTGAATGTGTTGGGTTTGATTCAAAACCTTCTAACAATGCAATAAAACCCTGATCTGCAGTTTCCTATCAGCAGGATATTTCCGGAGCAGGGAAGGGTGTGAATACAGCCCTGGAGCACATTCACCTCTCCAGGCTGGCTCCCTGGGAGGCCACCCATTCCCACCACACAGCCAATGTTTCCTCCTGCAGGTTTCACACGTGTCATCCCAGAGGTGTGTGTGCCCTGCAGGGAATGGGCAGTGGGGAAACGGGGCCAAACTCCCACACCCCAAATCCTCTGGGGTGCAGAATCGTGGCCCCACACTGAGCCAGCCCAAAGCTTTCACAGGCAGGGTCTGCTCAACCAGCTTTAAGTGGTTTCATTTGGATTTAAATCCTGACATGAACCACAGGCTGGAGCAGCTCTGCACGTGCTGGTAGCACTTTTTCCCTCACCAGCTGGCAAACAGAAAAATGAGACAAGCTTCCAGGCACACACAGCATCCCTCACATCAACAGGTACCACCTCCACTGCCCAAATCCTGGCTGGCGTGTGTGCTGGGACCATCCCAGCCACCCCATGACCACCACGAGGAACAAAACCCCCAAGAGCAGCCAGCTCAGTGCAGAACTTTCCTCTATTTCTGCATTCTTTCCAACATCAACTTCATTCTAAGCCCTTCCCTTGCCCCACCAGGGCCCATCCTGCTCTTGGATCTGCAATCCACACGCTGAGGAGGCTGTGAAATAAAACCTCCTCCTGCTGTAAGCTACACCAGCTGTAGGGATCACCATGTGCCATCTGACTGTACACACCAGAATGCACAGGACCCAAACCCCGTGGAGAGATTTATTCACATGTGATCAGAGGCAGGATGACAAGCAGCAGCTTTTGTATGACACTCCAGTTTCCCTGAAGGTTGGGATGTTCTTTCTTGTTTATAATAAATTAAGCCCTTTTATTTTGGATCACAGCAGATCCAAACTCAAACACGTCACCTTATGGGTCAGAACATTACTCACAAAGCTTCCAGATGAGAAGGAGCAGGAGCTGGCAGCTCGAGGCCTCAGCAAAGAGCTGTGAGCCCAGCCCCAGGGGCTCCCTCTCAGCTCACAGCAGCACTAAATCCATTACTGCTCACTGCAGAGGATTTGTGGGTAAGAAAGAGCAGCATGAGAAGTTCCACCACCCTCCCAAGCCCCATCAGGGCAGCACACAGACGTGTCTGCCTGGATCATGGTGACAGAAGAGCTCGGATAACAACAGCCACCAAACCCCCCAGCCCCATCACCTCCAGCCTGGAGAGGAGCAGCCAGCAGAGCTGAGCCAGCAAAAGGCTCCCAGGAGGGTGAGGTGCTGCTGGCAAGCCCAGGGAGGGAGCACTTGCTGCAAAGAGCAGGACAGGAGCAGATCAGGAGGGGGAGGGACCCCTCAGGGTGACAAGGGACAAAAAAAATCCCTGTCCACACAAGCATCCCTCCCTTATGCTTCTCTTATTCAGATCAGATGCAAGGGAGTTCTTCACTGTGAGGGTGGTGAGACACTGGCACAGGTTGCCCAAAGAGGTTCCATATGCCCATCCTTGCAGACCTGAGACCCCCCCCAGCCCCACGTGCCACTGCCACACGAGAGTGCCACTTCACTGGCCCCAAATCCCAGCTCTCACCTGACAGCAGGCCATGCCCAAATCCCCTCCATGGCAAACACAACCTTCACACCACAACACGATGCTCCCATCAGCCCAGCAAGGCATCCAAACTCCCTCCAGTGCTTCCAGCC
>NW_008580902.1:14490-40418 GCF_000691845.1 Merops nubicus | reverse complement strand
GGAATGCTTTTGAGGGGAAGCATCCCCTCCCTCCCACAGGCTGCCAAGACTTAAACCCCCCAGTGACACCCCCTAACCCTGCAACTAAAGCTGTGGTCCTAAAAAGCAAATGCAAAGAAGAAAAGACAGATGACCTGACGGTGACTCTCTTCTTAGCTTCCCTGCAGGAAGGAGAGGCTTAAATACTCCCAGGCTGGCTCCCAGGACAGCATCCCACCATTCAAGAAGAGCCTTCTCTGTTTGCCTGAGGTCTTCCTCCAGTGAGGACAGCACACTGAGCCCCACCACCCCCACACTGACAAAGTGAGAAGTTTCTGCTCTGGTGCTTTAAGCAGCTTGGTCACCCCACTCCCCATGGCCCTGAGGTTGTGACTTGCAGGTCATCGTTTCCCAGAAGAGCAGCCACGGGGAAGTCAGGGGGGCACCAGCCTGCCCTGGCTCACTGCTGACTCACAGACCCTTCCCTGTGCCTCAGCTTCTCCTCCTGAGCCAAACCTGCCCCTTGCTGGGCACTCTGGTGAGCTCTACAGCTGGAAGCTTCACCCTGCAGCTGGCTGTTTCTACCTGTGCTATGTACACACAGAAAAAAAAGCCATTTTTCCCCTCTGACCCAGCTAAACCAGCTGCAGAGTCACCTCCCCACAGGCAGGATCTCACACCAGCCTCACTGTCCAGCTCAGGGCACACCAGGCTCAAAGTAACCCCCTGGGGTCTGGGAGGACACGGGGGATGTCCTGCCCAGCAAGGGGCCACCTGGGAGCCATGGGCTGGCACAGAGCTGGGTGTGAGCAGCTCCTCCTGGGGCATGGGGCAGACCTGCTGGTGGCTGTGGGTTGGGAAGCTCCTGCTCTGCTTGGGACTTGCTCCAAAATACCCTGTGCAGACAGGAGGAACAAGAGGGGGCTGCAGAATCCTGCAGTGTAGACAGCTCAGTCCTGCTGTCCTCTGGGGGTGGGTGTGCATGCAGGAAAGCCAGTGTGTCACATTTTCTACACAACCACCACACTCCAGCCCCCACGGATGTCAGGGATCCCCACCACAAGAGCTGTGGGAGCCACTCCAGCCCCTCAGGAGAAAGCCAAGAGCTTCCTTACATCTTGACAAAGATGAGTCTTCACCTCTCAAGATCTCCTGAAACGCAGCCAGCTCTCTTTCAGCCACTTCTACTTAGGGGCCCAAAGCTTCTAAGCTAATCAATCAGGCTCTGAATGTATTTTTCCAGAGGAATGAGAAGATGGGGGAATGCCTCATGCTGCTGCCAGGCTCCCTCTGAGCCTCCCACCACAGCCCCTGCGAGTCAGGCAGAGGGGGAGCTGGGTGAGGAGACACCACAAAGGCCTGACCTTCCACCAGGACACACAACTGAGCAAACCCTGAGGAGGCAGCTCCCCTCTGCCACCCCAGGAAGAACAGAGAGGAGACAAGGAAGGAACAGGAGGGAAAAGCAAGAGAGAACCCCTCAGCCCATGGTTACGCAGCGAGTCGTGCCTTGGCCCACATCCCAGCCACCCAAGGTGAACAACTTTCATTCTGAACCTTTTCATCCAACTTTCACAATAGCTTATTATTCCACAGAGCTGCTGAGCAATGTTTGCCTTTCTCCTCTGCACCCTGGGGAACCTTGCCCAGATCCAAATTTCCAGCCCTGAAAATACAAGGCCTTGAAACCAGGAAGACAGTAAAATCACTTGAAAAAGAAAATAAAAAAAAATCCTCAAATTTCAATGATAAGATAGGACTGGTCACTGGGAACCAATTCTGCAGTCTCCTTGGCTGCTTCATGACCCAAATGTGACAGTGTCAATGCCTGAGTGATCCCAAATCTGGTTAGAGCACTTAGCCACATACCAGCCACATACTTTTTTTTATTTTATGATTATATGCCTTTTAGCTTGTGCTTCCTGATTTTATTTAAAGGCTTCAAACCTGGGTGCTTGAAAACAAGAAAAACAAGATGCTTAAGAAATAAAGACAACACAGTTGGCAAGGAAATCTGCCCCGGGGTGAAAGAATCCCAAGAGAAAATGAAAGTGAGATGCTAAGGAGGAAGATCCACCTCATGCAGGCCAGGGAAGGGGAAAAGCAAACCTCTCTCAGTGCTGTCTCCCTGTCTGCAGACTCCCTTTAGCAGCTCCTGACTGACATATTCTGGGCACGGTTGTTACGGTTCCTTCCCAGACCTCTGGCAAGTTAGTTACAAGGCAGTTCAAGGCATCCTCACCCCAGCAGAGGATCAGAGCTGAGATCAGAACAGCAACACTCACCTCTGCAAGGTAAAGGATGCAGAACTTCCGATCTTCTGAACCTGGAAAGAAGGAAAAAAGGATCAGCACTGGAGGCAGAAGCTGCGTCTCTGCCGAGCGGAGCCACTGGCAGAGGCCCTGGCTGTGAGACAGCGGGCACTGAATGTTCATTGTTGTCCCCCCCAGTGCCAGGCTGTGAGCTGGAGTGATGTATGCTGCATCTGCAGGGCCAGCGTGGCTTCTCCTCCAGCCCTGTCCTCTTGGCAGAGGGTTTGTTTCATGCAGAGGCCACGTGCAGGCTCCTCTGCCCGACCTGCAGCCCGACTCCTTCCCACACACAGGGTCTGGCCTCTCCCACCTTACCTCTGGGGTCACTTGGCTCCCAGGACAAGCCAGAGCAGCTCCTGTTCCT
Organism: Merops nubicus; assembly: GCF_000691845.1. Classification (NCBI taxonomy): domain Eukaryota; kingdom Metazoa; phylum Chordata; class Aves; order Coraciiformes; family Meropidae; genus Merops; species Merops nubicus. The sequence continues at coordinate 37,763 of NW_008580902.1, read as the reverse complement.
CTGCCCTTGCTCACGCCCAGCTTCTTGCCCTAATGCCCTCAGTAAGGCTGGTGGTAGCTCTGTCTGGTGCTGTCTGTCCCAGCCTCCAGCAGTGGCAGTGCCTGGGGTTGGTGCCTTGCCAAGGGGATGGAGCCAAACCCCCAGGCAATGGGAGGTGGCTGACAGGAGGTGGGGGGAGTTCCTCCTGCCCTGCTGAGCTGAGGGCAAACTCCCCAAGCTCCCACCAGCACCAGGTCGGAAGACCTGGCCAAGGGATTTGCCCTTCCACACCTTCAGGAGAAGAGATGGTGCTGGAGAAAATGCAATGGCCAACGCTGTGATCCTCAGCTTGCTAAATCACAGAGCATCCCAGCGTGGCCCCTCACCTTCCTGCCAGCCATCCCAGGGGATGTGCTAGCTCTGGCTGCTCCGCCAGGCTGCTTCCTGCAGGCCTAGCCTTGCCTGTCCCCAACAAAAAGGCGTTCCTGAAGATTTCCCCTCGTCTTTGATCCCTGCTGGTGAGACCAGAGCGTGCCCAGCCCCAAGGGAAGCCAGCTCCTGGCATACATCAGCCTCTCAGGAGGACACGAAGCTGCTGCAGGACAGTGTCACCTCAGCTCTGAAGCAGGACATCCCATCTCCTGGAGGCAGCTCACTCCCCCTCACCAGCTTTGCCCCTGGCAGCATGCAGCACTGCCAGGCTGCAGCTCTCCCAACCCTTCTAATGACATTATCTCTGCCATGAGAGCAGAGCCACAGCCCGGGCAGGGCTGCAGAGCCTGCCCAGAGCCCTGTCAGCACCAGCTCTGCTTCATCTCAACAGCCCGAGCTGTGCTGCCCATGGGAACGGGCTCTGGGCAGCAGTGAAACACCCTGTTCCCTGAGGAGAGCAACCCTGCAGCAGGCAGCAGCCCAAATGTCAAAGGGCTGTGATCCACCGAGGGACTCCATGCCTGCAGTCAGGCCACGGGCAGTGCAAAACCCATGAAGAGAGCAGTGGGCTGGAGCCATTTCCTGGAAGTCTCTTCCAGCTGCCCTTGGGCACCACAGCCCAGCCTGTGCTGCCAGCTTCCCTCCTGGGCAGGCTGCAGGAGGCTGCCAGCCAAAGGCTCCAGCTCTCCACAGCAATGCCCCAGCTCTCCCAGCACCTTCTTCCACAGCTCCCAGCAGGACCGTCCTGGGAGCATTTTCCTCAGGAAGCCAAAGCCCCTCAGCCCATGCTTTTCCCCTCCAGGGAGGGTTTGGAGTCAGGATCTGAGCCTGCTGCTGGCACACCATGAGCCCACCATCCCTTTATGCTGTTTCTGCTTCCCAAGTGGTCAGTGGTACAAGAAACATCCCACCTTCTCAGCCAGGCTCTCTGCTCCTCCCTGCACCACGACCAAAGCTCTCCAGCCTGCCTTGCAAAGGAGGCTGCAGAAGACCAGCATGTCCCAGCCACTTTAACCAAGCTTTCCTGCCTGATGCAAGGAACAACTCACCCTCTAGAGACACGCTCCCACAACAAAGAAAGGGGACATCAGAGTGTAACAGCCCCAGGAATGACTCCACTTCCCTTAGGCCTCTGTTTATTCCTTCTGCAAGGTGAACAAGTGATCCAAACAAAGCCCTAAACCATCAGAATTAAGTTCCCTCCCAAATTCCTCTCTCGAGCTACAAATCTTGGCATTAGCCACCTCCACAGCCAGCAGCTCCTGTCCCTGGTCCCTCAGAGCTCACTGCTACACGTGGCCAAGCAGCCCAGTGCCTCCAGGACACACAAAGCAGGGAGCCAGCCTAGGCTGAGGAACTGCCTAAATACCAATTTCTACCAGTACCTGGTGCTCAGCACATCTCCTGCAGCACAGATCAGAGGCCACGAAAGACCAGGGAGAGGCAGGACGTGGTGCTGGGGAGGTGGCAGCCAGCAGCCCAGGCTAACCCCCACACAGCACTACCTCTGGGCCTTTTTGGACAGCTGAACAGTGCAGCCTCTCCATCAAACTCAGTGAAACACTACCAGGAAACACACAGGAGAAAGAAAATCTCACTTCAGGACCTCTCAGTTTCTTCCTGATGTGTCGTGATGGGAACTGGCTTGTCTTTCAGAGTAACTTGAATGGGCTGCTGCACTCAGCAGAGTGAGAGGAGGGTGTGAGTCTGGTGGGGACACATCTCCTCCCAGCTCCCAGCAGGGCTGCAGCTCTCAGCCCCAGCTCTGCCCACTGCCCCAGGCAACCCAAGGAGAGCAGCCACTGCTCACAGGGCTTGGGTGGTGCCTGCTGGGCGTGGGGTCTAGAAGATGGGAAGAGAGAGAGGATGGATCTGCTCCTCTCCACAGCCCCCTTGCACAGCTCAGGGGACAGGTCCCCAGCTCCTCAGCTCTGCTGAGCAAGGACAGGTCCCCAGCTCCTCAGCTCTGCTGAGCAAGGACAGGTCCCAGCTCCTCAGCTCTGCTGAGCAAGGACAGGTCCCCAGCTCCTCAGCTCTGCTGAGCAAGGACAGGTCCCCAGCTCCTCAGCTCTGCTGAGCAAGGACAGGTCCCAGCTCCTCAGGTCTGCTTGAGTGAGGACAGGACTGTGTCTGGCACCCAGCGAGGAGCCCCCGGGGCAGGGTGCTGCAGGGTGAGAGCAAGGCTGTTGTGCACCTCCAAACCTGACCACCAAGAGGGGAGGAGCTTGTCACCCTCTGTGGCACGTGTCCTTGGGGAGGTATGGCAGGGTGCAAGCCCTGGGTGCTTCCCAGCACCCTTAGGGGAGCAGGGAGAATCAGAGAATGGCTGAGGTTGGAAGGGACCCTAGAGATCATCTCATCCAAATTTTTTTTTCCCCTGGCCACGGGCGGGGACACCTCTCAACTAGACCAGGCTGCTCAAGGCCTCATCCAGCCTGGGCTTGAACACCTCCAGGGAGGGGCATCCACAAGAAGCCATGAAGCCACAGCAGGCCACAAACCCCATAAATCACACTCTGGCCTCTGCCTTGGAGCTATCTGCTGTACAACACAGTCACTTGGGACACTGGGGACAGCCAAGCAACATGTGAAAAGCCCTTGTTGGCAGGATCCTGGCTGAGGATGGGTCTCCTCATCCCAGCTGTGAAACAGGAGCACTCCTCTCTGTCCCAAAGCCCAGCACATCCACCACCCAGGGGGGGCAGGATCCCAGCGAGGCGCTGGGCTTGGCGTGGAAATTCCCACAGTATCTAGTGAGGAAGCCAGCCCTGTCAGGCTGGAGGCCTTGGCTGCTGTGCTGCTCATCAGCCGTGCTCTCCTTCTAAAGCAGGAAGACAGAGCATTGTAAAGCAGATTAGGCTGATTTGCTTTCGCCCAGCGCGGGGAGCAGCAGAAACAGGAAACATCACAATGGTCCTCAGTGTACCGGAGATGTCTCAATTGTTGTGCTCAGCAATACGCCTGTTCCTATTCATGGGCCATTCAGTTAGTTAGGAGAGCAACAGAAAATCCCTGCCAAAAGGGACAGCTATCTTTTCGTTCTGGAGCAGCCCTGCCCAGAGCAGGGGGTGAGCTGCCTGCAAACCCACCCTGCCGGGTGCCCAGTGGGTGCTGCTGAGGCAAACAGCCCCTTGGGAGAGGCTTGCTGAGCTGTTCCAGATGTGACCCAGCCAAGCTGTTACTGCAACAAGGAAGTGAGGGGCAAAAAAACACTCACAAAATGCAAGCTCTCTGCCTGAGGTCCCAGGGCAGAGCTGCAGCCAGACCCCCGTGCATGGAGCAGGGAAATCAGAGAAGATGATTTCTTCAAGGGTTCAACAAGAGCAGGGTTGTCCAACAGCCTTCAAGAGCAACCAGGGGCACCCAGCACCCTCACTCCAGGAGCAGACACTGACCAACAAGGGCTTCAACAAAGAACAATTTCTTTTGTCTTGCTTCTTAGAAAGAAGCAGTGCCAAGAACAAACTCAACAAACCCCAGGGAAGCTTCAATGACTTCTCTAAATAGTCATGCCGTGGTGCCCTGTCTCCCTCACTGTGTTTCTGCCCCCACCAAATGGGTCAGGGAATTAATCCAGGAGCAGAGATGTTGTTGAAAATGGGGAATAACAACTGGCAGGCAGCCTGAGATGTCCACCACAGCATTGCAGATGTTCTGAGGTTCACAACAGCACGGGGCACGTGGGGAGATGCAGTTCACCCACAGAGCTCACAGCTGGGCTGGGGAAAGTCATGGGAAGTGGCAAAATTCATCTAGAAAATGATCCCTTTGGAGAAGCAGCCCAGATCTGGATTAATCCCTTTTGGTCAGGGCCACAGGACTGCATAAATGTGTCAGCTCATACAGTTATAGAGTCCTCTGGGCTGGAAGGGGCCTCTCTGGTGGGCTCCAGTCCAAGCCCCTGCCCACAGCACCAGATCAGGGCACTCAGGGCCATGCCCAGGTGGGTCCTGAACACCTCCAGGGATGGAGATTCCACAGCCTCTCTGGGCAACTTAATATTTGACCAATCTCACCATTAAAAAGTATTTCCTTATATCTAATGACAATTTCCCACGTTGGGGTCCCAGTGCAGCAACACTCACTGCCTGGGCTCGAGGAGGAGCTGTGGCACCAACCCATACCCCAAAAGTGACTGCACCAAAGACAAAACAAGGTGAGGCTGGGCACAGGGCCAAGAAGTGGCTCCACCACAGCAAATAGGATGTGGTAGAGCAATTCAGTTGTTCCTCTTTTGACCCCGAGTAGCTAAAGGCCATCTTTTATACAGCCTAGGCATTTCAACTTGAATTAACTGATTTCCAGCCATTCTCCTGCCCTGGAAGTTCTCCCTGAGCCCTCAGCTGGACATGAAAGCCCAGCCAAAGTGAAGAGAGTAAGGGCATGGTCCACAGCCTGGCACCAAGGTCAGGGTTTGCTCTTTTCTCCTCTCACCCTTCCCCAAGGGGGTGTGTGTGGGGAGAACCGTGGGCGGCTGAAGAGAGAAGCAGCAGAGTAAAGGTCAGGAGGGCTCAGCCAGGCTCCCTTGGAGACAACCTCTGCAGCCTCTCCAGGCACCACGGGGGAAACCTCAAGACTTCCCTTTCTCAGCCTCAGCAAGCCCCCGCTGTCACACCAGCAAGGGGAACAGCACAGCACAGCAAGACCCTGGGGAAGGCCAGCCCAAAATCCCTGAGAAATGCACCCAGAGAGCCCTGGAGAGCTGTGCTCCCCGAGTGCCCCTGAGGTGTCCCAGCAGATGGACTCTGGGGACTGGGTTAAAGCAGGATGGGAAGGGTTGTGCTGGCCCTGCACCCCAAGGAAGGACGATCTGGCAGCACCAGTTGGATGGTACTGTCACATACTGGAAGCAATGGGCTAGTGGGGTGCTATCCTTCTGCTGGCCAGAAACCATTATAGCTAGCAGCCCAGAAAATGCCCCAAATGTCTCCAGGTGCTGCTGCAGACACTCACCCTCCTGGAGCTTGACACTCTGCAGGTAGAGGGGGTTCCTCAGCACGTTGCAGCGCCCAGGCTCATCCTCCTTGGTGAAGAGCAGCAGGTCAGAGTAGACAAAGAGGGTCACCTGGAAGCACAAGAGCAGCAAAGAAAAAGCTATAAAGAATTCATCTCTTGGCACTGAGACAGTGTCCTGGAAAGGTTCTCTCCCCTGGGGAGACGTACCAGCCACAGCAGGCAGCACAGGCAACCCTTCCCAAAGGGGCTGACTGCTGCTGCACCCCTCGGGGTGCTCCCAGCAAGCTTTGGACGAGGCTCCCCCAGCTTGGCAGCCACCTACCAAGGCTTGTGGAGCCCCGTGACCAGAGGGACAGGCCTGCCCAACAGTTTAACACCACACAAACACACCCTCTGCTCTCTCCTGTCACTTCCCATTTACATAAGTTGTAAATCAGAGGAGCAGGAGGAGGGAATAAGTTGCCAACTAATCCCAGCACGCTGTAGGAGTCTGAACCTCAAAGCAGCCGTGATCTCCCTGAACCCCCCCACAAAGAAGCTTCTCACTGGCCTCAGTCTTTGCACACCCCATTTCGTTTCCCTTGAGAAAATAACAGGTTGGGTTTCACAGCAGCAGAGCCCATGAGAGCAGTTGCAGGGAACAAACTTGACACCTTTAAACCACGCTGACGGGTGGAAAGCAAACACTGAACCAAGTGTCTGCCCAGCCCCGGGCTCAGGCAGAGGCTCACGTGGCTGAGAAGCTGGGAGCTACTCTGGAGCAGTGCTAAGTGCTCACAGCTCAGAGGGTAGATGTTGTTCTGCTTCTGGCTCTCGCCTGAGGTCCCTGGTTCAGTCAGTATAGATCAGTGTGATCTTTAGAGGTGGTGGAGTCCCCATCCCTTTGGGTTTGAAAGCCTTGTAGATGAGGTGCTTGGGGATATGGCTCAGAGGAGGATTTGGTAGAGTATGGTACAGTGGGGCTAATGGTTGGACTTGAAAATCTTAAAAGGTCTTCTCCAACCAAAGCAATTCTCTGGTTCCATAAGAAGAATGAGCTTCTCCACTGGACTGGAGATCCCTGACCCAGAAGCTTACTGGGGGTGAGTAGCTTGGTGCCATCACTATGCCAGTAGCTGAAATCTGAGCCTGTCCTGCTCTCCAGCAGAAGCTGAGGGCACACAGCAAAGCTCAGCACAGCCACTCCCTGGCACCTTCCAGGCCAGTGGATGTGTGGATGGTGTGGGCACACTGGGTGCTGGACCTTCTGCATGCTGCCAAACCACACACGGCTCTCAGCACAGGAGGCAGCATCACAGCACGCAGCTGCTCTTCACCACCCCTTGGGATGCTCCCAAAAACCTCCCACAGCAAAAGGAAAGCTATTTTGCAACACTGAGCAACAGCAAGAAAGGTTTTGTGGCCTTCTAGCAACCCTTTGGCAGCCGCAGCAAACAACCCAGCACGCCAGGGGCTCGCTGGGAGCTGGCACTGCTGCCACCCCCAAATCCCATCTGAAAGGTGACTTTGCTCGGGACAGGGGCTGAGTCACCGTGGATGTGCTGCCAGCTCCCTTTGTCTCCATGCCCAGCAGCTGATGGGCAGGCACCAGGAGGAGGACAAGCTCAGTAACAGTCCATCACATGCTGGTGAGGCTCATGCCAGGGCAGCAGCATCTGGCTTCGAAATCGACAACAAGCCCTGGCCACAAGATTTCTCCTTGCTGTGCAAATTCATTTCTGTGGGATTCTTAATAAGCACAAAGCTGCTGGTGTAGCTTTAATTGACAATGAAACCAGGGAGTGTCTGTTTTTCTTCTGCATTATTTGGAAAATCCCTTCCTCTGCTCTCAACACAGTGTTGGCCTCGTGCCCACATTCACCCTCTTCCTTACTTCTGACCTTATTATTAACACAAGGAATAACGAAGTACAAACTACACTATAAACTTTCTCCCACACTCATCTGGTTCCAAAAGGAAACTTTTCTGGGACCTGTCTGGTGCCATCCCAGGTCCCTCAGCCTCCAAGAAGGGACGTTCAGGGATTTTGAGAACTCAGCAAAGTGAAGGAGGTAAAAGCACAATCTGCAAGTGGTCATGCTGGAAAGGGAGGCAAGAAAATGAAGACCTAACACACACAGAAGTTTAAAACAGAAAAAAAGAAAGATTGGAAAGATCAGCAGGGAAAAAAAAATAGCATTTCAAACCCAAGCAGACTGAAATAGGGAATCATGGAAACAGAAACACATCAAAAATATTGAAAGGTAACATTGTGCTTTTATGGGAAGATGGGACTGATTGAATTCAGGATGTGGAGAAGATAAAAGCGCAGCCAGTGCGGTTACGTAAGAGCATCTCTATTAGATGCTGCTTCCAGGAAGACAATTTCAGAGCAGCTCCACACAGAACAGTTGACAGAGGCCCCTCTGCTCCTCCTGGTAGAGGGGGGAAGAAAACGAGGGTGTCCTTTCCTTTCCACCCAGACAGCCAGGGCCTGCCCAGAGCAGCCCAGCACCGCGGGGCGCGGGGCTCTGCTGGCAGAGGTGGGGGCAGGACTGGCCCTGTGGGGCTGAGCACTCCCCCCACTGCGGGGCTGAGCACAGGAAACTCAAAGCAGGGGTGACCCCGAGGCAGCAGCCAGCAGGTACAAGAGGGGAGGCCTGGAACGAGTGATCTGGAGCTCTGCCCAGGGTTGCCACCACCCCACCGACAAGGGGTGACACCTCTCCAGCAGCCCTTTGCACACAGCTCTGGTACCTGCCAGGAAAGAAGTCACAGGGCTCATAAAAGCCACAGAGCAAACAGAAAAGGAACACAGCACCTGAACTCATCCAGGCAAGACATAGAGCCCACCCTCCAGGCTCCTTGGGGAGCTACAGTATCTTTGTGTATCTCCCCAAACCGATTTCCTACCCCAAAATCAGAAATAAAACAAGGGACATGAGGAAGGGACTCCTCTGAAGACAGGCAGAGGCTCAGCTCTGGTACCACCAGTGTGAGCAAGGCCACGTGGCAGTTGTCACACAGACCTTTTAGTGGAATGTGAATAGATTTTACTGGGGAAAAATGAACATTCAGAGAGGCTGACACTGATGTCCCAGACATCTGGGTGTGCTCTGAACCAGGGCAAACGGCAAAAAAAGCCTCTTCTGCTGATAGGTTTGACTGACTACAGAAGATAGCTGCTACAGAAGGATGGGGTGTGTTTAAAGGGTTTCCTAAATGAAAGCAAGAGGAAATGCAAGGCAGGAGGGGAGGTGGAAAGCAGTGGGTTAGTGTGATTCCCCAAGATGAGAACAGGAGAGCGACGCCGGGCCTGTTAGAGCCCTGCTGCAGGAGGGGGGAAGCAACAACCACACCTTGTAAAGCAAAATAGAGTAACCAAAACACTCCCAAAAGGTGCTCGGAAGCCAAGCCGTGCAGCCACAGCACCTTCACACTCAAGCTTCACAAGTTACCTCTTTTCCTAACGCAGTCCTCTTCTGCAACCCCAAAGAGGGGCTTCAGTGACACCAGTGCCAGGGCTGCATCTGCAGAGTTCACGTGTCCCCACTCATTCAATTGAGCTAAATGGATTTCTTAATCTCCTTCAATTTTATCAGATCCTAATTTATCCTTGTAGCTTGCTTGTGAGACCATCCAAACTCTCAGCATCCTCTAGGAAGCTGACATCACTGTTGGACTCACTAGACCAGGAATGACACAGCTCCCCACATCCAGGGTGAGATCACCCAGTCGCTTCTGTTCAGAGCTCCCTTGATCACAGGCTTCAAAGTCACAGCTTTGTTGGCTACAGCTTGGCACTGGCACTCACTCAGTTTTCACACAGAGCAGAGCAATAGGAGAACAAAATTAAAATTAATCCAGTGATCACAGCCTCGTACAGCAGCATCTCAGTGAGCTGAGCCCTGCTCTAAAGAGAGCAGCAGTCCAGGCTTTGCAGGTGGGGTAGATGCACATTCACAGGAACATCACCTGGGAGTTGGCCATGACCCTCCCAGGTCAGGGGAACTTTACCACCCTTCAGTGATACCTTAAAGCCTCAGAGTCATTGCTTTCCATGCTACAGCCCTAACTCTCTAAGCATGACCTGCTCCTTTGCCCCTGGAATTTTACTTCCATACAAGTATGGAATTCTACATCCTTGGAGAATGTTCTCCAGGCCCTCCCAGCAGCCTTTTAGCCCACAATGCATTTACCCTCTCTTACCCCCTCACACTTTTTTCTGCCAAAAGTGTTGGCAAGGGATTTATACACTCAGGAAGGATTTATACACTCATAAGCTCAGCTAGACCTCAATGAAGATACACCACTACACTTGCCCAGAGGAGATCCCTGTGAAGGCTTCAAGCTGTCACCCCTGAACCTCATTTCAGCTTACCTGAATCAAATAATCTGCTACCATGAACATCAGGGAAGAGCAGGCCCTGAAGACCTCAAGGGGTCATGCACCTACCCTCAAGCACTGACAGAAGTGGTGACTGTGCAGATAGGGAAATGGAGTAAAAAAAAAAAAAGAGGAAGAGAAAGATATTAAGAGGCAGTGAAGAAGAAGGGACAGAGTAAGTGGGGCTTTTGTGGTGGAAGGAGGAGGTGTTTCTGCTATTCTCACCCAAACAAAGCTGTCTAGAAAAAGCTGGAAACAAAGTCTTGAAACATCTGTGTCAGGGAGTAGGGTCTTGGTCAAAAAACTCACTGAAACTGGGAGGTGGCAACCCCATCCCAAGCCAGTGTTCCAGTGCCAGGAACTCCTGCTTGGGATGAGAGAGAAAACCTGCCTGCTCTGCAGAGAAGATCCTGAAACCTGGACATGCCAGTCCACGTCCTGCAGGCTCCTGGCAGAGCTGAGGGGTTTTAGAGCTCAAGGGAGGAGCATCCTGACCTGCAGCCCCTGCCAGGATGGCTGGAAAGAGAGCTGAGAAGGGGCTGAGTGTGGCCCACACTGTGAAGGTACCACAGAGCTTTGGATAGTCACCTCCAGGTACTTAAGAGATGGATCAGCCAGGACAAAGCCCGTGTCCAACACCTTGGGCACAGTCACCTGCACCACGCTGGTTCCTCTGGCACTCTGCAGGCTGGAGGGGTTTTAGAAGAGCGTAAAAGCTGGAATTGAAACAAAGTCTAGACAGGATGTGATTAAGGCCTGAATAAGGATTGCTCCAGAGGTAAGGTCAGGGAAAGGACAGAACCTGGCAAGCCTCCAGAGAGATAGGTTGGCTCCTTCAGGAGAGGGGAGAGAGTGTGCTTAGTGAGGGGGATGAAATGACTGACATGGAAACTGGCAAGGGGAAAAGATTCTGGGTTTTGGGAAGGAAAAAAAAGTAATAAATTAAACAGGACCTCCATCTCCAGCCCCTGCACCTGGACCTCTTCTCTTGAGCCACTTAACCAAGGCAGAACAAGATACAGAAAACAGTCCTGTGAATCACAAAGTGCTCTGCTTTGAGGGAGGCTGGGTGGGAAGAGCAGTGGGAAAATGGAAAACCACACAGAGTAAGGAATAAAGGATCAGTCAGAAATGGGCAGCTGGGAAGGCTGGGGAGGGAGAGAGCTCAAGTCCAGCAAAGAGAGAAGTCAGATCCCTTCTCTACAAGGGGAAGCTCCGTTGTGTCCAGGTCATTTTAGATCTTGCTGGGTTCAGAAGTTTAGGTTCCTTTATCTCACAGCCCACCAGGATCAAACCAGACACCCTTGTTCTGCTGGAAAAGGGAAGTTTCCGGCCATGCAGAGACCTGCTCCAATTCCCTGAAGCTCTGCAAAGCTGCTGTGACCCTGTGACACTCTGCAGACATGAGGAAGTCTTCCCCAGGGCCCTGGCTGATGTCCCAGCATCACTGCCTACAACTGTCAGCTCCCAGCAACACGGGGCTCAGCACCACTCCTGAGTTCCCACCAAGGGAATAATTCCTGCCCTCCAAAGCAGAAGCTGCCACATGTTTATTCCCATTCAGTGCTGCTGTTTTATTCACCATGGTTAGTCACAGGCTCTTGCCTTGCCCCCCTGCCAGGCTTACACACAGCCTCAAGGCACCATCATTCCCAAATGCTGCCTCACATTCCTGGCCAGCCTACAGCATCCTGCCCTTTCCTGGAAGCAGCTCCAGCTGGGAAATCCTTTTCCAGACTCATGTTCATCCTTCAAAAGCAGAGTCCTTTCCCTGAGACATCCTTTTTGGGACCCAGCCCAGCAGGGTGTCTGAAATGGCCAACGTGGCCCTCTGGGGACAGAGCAGCACATCCCCACCCGTCCTCGTCCTGAGGCTCTCCAGCATCTAAACATGAACACCCACACACTCACACTCTCCACCCAGGCTGCAAACAGCATTAGTCAGTCAGAATTATTCCACATTTGGCTGCTACTACAGAGCTCTGGGTCTCACCTGAAAGCAAGCAACTCCAAACTACCTAGGAGGATCCCAGCATGGTGGGGCTGGAAGGGACCTCTGGGGATCATCTCAACCCCCTGCTCCAGCAGCTCACCCACAGCAGGGTGCCCAGGATCACATCCAGGCAGGTTTGGAATCTCTCCAGAGAAGGAGACTCCACAGCCTCTCTGGGCAGCTGCTCCAGGCTCTGGAACTTTCACAGGAAAGAAGTTTTTCCTCATGTTCAGATGGAAGCTTCCTGACTTCAGGCTGGCCACCATACTCCCAAGCCACCACAGCACAACTGTGCTCCACAGCCACAGGTTCACCCAATTTTCATTCATGGAGGCACCCAGAAAAGCCCAAGCAGCAAAGAACAGCAGGAGAGAGGGGGGAAGAGTATTATTTACCTATCAGTGCCAAGTTTACTAATCAATTGTGCAATTTTTCATGTACTTGGGTAGAAAAAGAAAAAAAAAAGTTATTTAAATCAAAGCAAGGGATGAATTACACATTGAAAACCAGAAAGAGAGAGGAGTCACTTAACAGAACACAATCTTGTACTGTTTTGTACAGGCCAACAATATGATGTGTCTCTGGGATTCTACTGCTGGTGTTACCCAGAAACTAAAATTAGTGAAGTAAAAAGTCCTTTATGGCTCTGTGAAGATGACACATTGCTCATTCCAACTAAATTCAAACCAAAATTATTCAACACAGTGGTAAGATTATCTGCAAATGTCCCAAAAGCAACAGCAGTTTCCTCCAGCACTAGTGAGCAATGCATGAGTGGACTCTCCCAGATGCTGCTTCCTCTGTCCCAAATTCCCAATTTGCAGTTGGATGCAAGTGAAACCAGTGTAATCAACACGTCCAAACTCTGCCAGTTTGGGTGTTGAAAGTTGCCACACACACAGGTTCAGCATGTAGCCCAAATTTAGTTGTTCCCCCAGATTTTTAACAGCCCTCTGATAACTTCTCAGAAAAGAAGCTGAAGTAAGAACAGAGAGGAATTTGGACAAGACGTGTGACCTGTTTCAGGAACTACATTTCTGAAAACCCCTGTAACCAGTTCTCTGTCTGTTCTCTAATACTCTTGAACTCCTTTCTGTGTCTGCTGGAGGCCACAGCCACTGAGCTGTGACTGGCACACATCTGCCGCATACAGTTTATTCTTTGTGAGCAGGAAGGGAGCCAAGAAAAAAAAAAGCTGATTTCTAGCAGAGAAGAGTTTTGGTATTTAATTCATCTCATGGTAAACTGACTACAAGTTTCCCCAAATATGATATTTATCTAAGCACTGCCCAATAAAACATTTCCCTCTTCAATCTGCTACACAAGACTGAGAGCACATTGAGAAAGCTCAGACAGCATAGAGAGAATCTCACCTGTATAGTCCTGCTTCTGCTCTCATGAAGCAGCAGCTCCTCTGACAGAAGCAGAGTCCGGGCTGGGTTGCAAAGATCTAGGGGCTGTTTGAAAGGGAAAAAGTAAAAAAAAAGAGAAAAAGAAAGAACCAGTCAAACCTTCCACTGGAAGTGTGGTTTACCAGAAAAACTTTCCGCCCACCATGCCCACTCGCTCTTCACTTTAAGCTCTAAGTCATGTGGGGAGAAGCCACCTCACCCTGTGCTCAGAAGGATGGAGAGTCTGCAGTCCAGCTACAGGATGAAAACCCTCACACCTACGTCAGAGCCCAAAAAAGACAAGCAGCCCCTGGGCCCTGAGCCCGGGCTGGGCACGGGCACTGCGCGCAGGAAACACAGCCACCAGTGGCAGGTTGGCTGCTCACAGCCCTCAGGAGGAGCATTTGCTGCAGGGTTTTATGGATTCCTCTCACTCTAAGTTAAAGCAGCTTTAAGGAGGCTGCCCCCTTCTCGTGCCACGCTGCACACCCAGCTCCCCAGCCACCAGTTTGATGCTGGAGAAGAACGGGACAGGCTCAGCTGTCCTGCCTGCAGAACAAGTCCTGCCAAGCCAGCCCAGCACGGTCCTCCTGAGCAGGCATGGGAGGGTACTTGGAGTATGAGACAGTGCAAAGCAAAAAAAACAGTTCCTGAAGTGGCACAAACACCCCAAACTCAATCCTGGACTCGAGTTTTGGGAGTAAAGAGGCAGAAATGCCAGTTGTGTTCCTATCAAAAGGCAAACTGTGCACCCAGCCTCACCAGTGCCAAGTACACAGGATCAGATGAGGTTTTCTGGGGTTCTGGCTATATAAAAGACAAAATGGAAGACACTGAGGAATTTAGAGCTACTATCATGAAATTGAGGGCAGTTTTAAGAAAATCATTTATGGAACTGGGAAGTAAGAAGATCCTCTGTCAAGCCACTACTGCTCTGGATCTTTGTTCATCATTTTAGTGCTGGCCACCAGCTAAACTAAAACACCTTTGTTTGCACACTATAATTAACAGCACAAAAAACCTGTAGGAAGAAATTATATTGATCTTCAATTATGTGAAGCTGGCTGAGGAAGCCCAGAAGCTGGGACACCTTTCTCCTGACTCAAGCAAACACTCGAGGACCAGATTTGAAAGCTGAAAAGGGAAAAACCTCTAAGAGAGAATCACTTGGGCAGGACACAATTCCCTTTGAGAGAGCACCCAGCACTGTGCTGAGAGCAGCCAGCCCCAGAGCAGAGCTGAGGATGACAGGGGATCATGCACTCGTGGTGTACACTGCTGGGGAACAGATCCACCTCACGTGGCAGCCTGGGTCCCCCTGAGAGCAGCAAGCTCTGGTACAACCTGCTGTGCTGGGCACTGACTGCATTAGGTCCAGGAATCCAGCTGCACTTACCTGGACAAAGACAGGGAACACCAGCACCTTGGGAGCCAGGGTCACATAGGTGCCATAGCTGGAGTGGGGGATGTGTGGCCTCACGATGGTGCAGTTCTGGTAGTTCCCATAGCTCTTCATCGTCTGCACAGTCTTCATCAGCCTGGATTTCCTCCCAGAGCCCACGTGTGATTTCCCTTTACATGCATTTCCTGGGCCAACAGAAAGAAAGGCAGAATGAGGAGAGAGCTCCTGCTGCCAGCTGAGCTCCTGCTGGAGGAGGGCACGGAGAGCCCCAGGGAACAGCAGGAGCTGAGAGCTGCAGGGATGTTCAGCACTCTGCTCTCAGAGTTTCCCAGGGATCCATGAAATAACAGCACTGACTTCATTCTTCCTAATGCAAAATGAGACGTCCCTTGACACATCTGCTCAGTCAGGAGCTGCTTGCTTGCTGGACCAAGGACTTCCCTGGATCACACCAGCAACACAGACACATCTCTGGATGTACAAAGACCCAAGGAAGCCACAGCTGGCTCAGCTGCAGGCCACACGTCTGCCTTCCTCACAATTCATGGGTACAGCACCTCACAGGAAGAGGTGGGGGTACTGTCACACACAGCTCCCCATGCAGTACTGAAAGTATGAAATAAACACAGAACAACCCCAAACAGGGCTTAAAATGGTCATTCCTGACCCACAAGGAGGTTCCCACCTGTCTGCATCACCAAACTATGTCCCTTCCCTTTCCAGGGAGGGAAAAACCACTTGTGACTAACCTGGAGGGGAACCCATAGTGGAAATTTAAAGCTTGGGATGTTTTTACCCACACAAGTCCAGGCTGCTCTGGATTCTGGGCATGGGAGTTAGCAAAGTGCAGGAATGTCCCATCACAGGGCCCTGGGTAGTGAGTTAATGAGAGTTTTCAGAAGATCCTGAAATCAGAGGTGTCAGAGAGAGGCACAGAAGAGATAAACCCCATCAGGTGCCTGGGCTCAACCCCTGCCTTTCCAAACAGCTCCCAGGGATGGGATGGTTGCTCTGACGTGGGGGGTGTTCATAGAGGATGACCTCATTCTGCACCAGGCTGGCACAGCACCATCCACTGCCTTCCAGCATTACATTTTGGTGCTGCAAAACCTCTGAGCAGCCTGAGGGGTTCCTTGCTGTCCCCTCTCCTTGCAGAAAGCCTCATTCAGAGGAGGGGCTACACAGCAGCCTTCTTCTGCAGCCTCCCAGCTCAGCCGGGTGAGCAGAGCTACAACCCTGCCCAAAAAAGGCACCACCAGCTACTGTGGCCACTCCACACCCACCAGGCTGCATCAGCAGAGGCCAGGAGACATTAGGTTGTATGTCAAAGCAGCCCCAGAGTCTATAACATCACTGACAGCCCTGTGACTAAAAGCAGTATTGATAATTATTGATAATTATTGCTCCCTGCTAGCTGCTGTGTGGGCGAGTCCTTCCTCCAGAGAATCATTAAGGTTGGAAAAGACCTCCAGGATCATCAAGTCCAACCATCACCCAACACCAGCATGACCATTAAACCATGTCCCCAAGTGCCACATCTACATGTTTTTTGACCCCTCCAGGGCTGGGGACTCCAGCACCTCCCTGGGCAGCCCAGTCCAAGGTCTCGCTACCCTTTCAGTAAAGAAATTCTTCCTAATATCCAACAGAAACCTTCCTTGGTGCAACTTTAATCCATTTCCTCTCTTCCCCTATTGCCAGGCAGTTGCTGCTATGCAGGACTCCTCAGCCCTCTCCTCCCAGCCCAGAGGAATGCCTCTGAGCACAGCCAGCACACTCCTACCAGCATTGCACCTCACGAGTGAGGCTCAGGACGTGCTCTGAGGAGGCTTCACCTGGATAGGAACCAGCATCTTCTCAGCACCAACACAAGGAGGTGAGAGCACCAGACTGCTGGGAGATGGGTGGTTTGGTGGGTGACTATGAGTCCTCCTCCCCAGATCCATCACACGGAGTCAGGATGAGACCAACACATGGGACCAGACCCAGAGAGAAGCAGCTGAGGTGCTGCCCACGGGGCTGCTGTGCTCCTGGATGTGCTGGGGCAGCAGGGAGCAGCTGGGAAATATTCCCCATTCATGACATTAATCCATTAGCTCCAAGGGCCTTGGCATTCTCTGGTGATGCCAGTGTCAAGTTTTGGCCACTTCAGTGTAGGTGCCAATACCACATTTCTCCTTACAGACACAAACTCCCATCACAGCAGCAGGACCTACACCACTGGGGAGAGAGGGTGGGACAGGTCCATGCTCTCCAGCAGCCCTTAACCCCAGACCATGTCGTGCTGGGCACCAGCAACATGTGCCCTGTCCTAAAACTCACAGGCAACAACTCCAGCAGGAGCTGAATGTCTCTCTAACCAGAAACTCATGCCCTCTCCAAAAGAAGCCTCACTGAAAGATCAAAGTATATCCTCTCTCCTGAAGCTGCTGAGCCAAGCCAGCTCACATGCAGCACAGAGACCTCTCCCTTGGATTTTAACATATCCAGGTGAGAAGCTGGAGCATTAGCCCATTCCCCACAGTGCTATCTCAGGAACATGTATGAACAAAGCTTCCTGCAGCTCCTTGCTACTGGGGAGGGGGGGTCCCAGCAGAGACATCCCCCCAATATCCCTCCCTCCAGCCACCCAGCCCCAGGAGTCCCTGCTCCCCCCAGAGCAGCTTTCTGCACAGTGGCTTCTGCCTTTGGATACCCACAACCTTCCCAGGCAGAAACGAGCCAAAACACTTCTGAACATGGCTCAGAGCAGATAAGGTCTAGTCCAAAGCAAATACACAAACCCACCCCACATTACATATTCCATGAAGCATTAGGAAATAACACACTGGCTTTCAGATAAAGGGCAGCCAAGCCAGACCTCTGTGCACAGTCCAGACCTGCTGTTTACTGCTTGCTTTAACAGCCTGCCTTTGCTGGGGGGTGCCCCTCGTGACCTCAGAGGTTGTTTCCACCCCTAAGGGCAATAATCCTGACATTTTCCCTTTCCCCTTGTTCATGTTTGCACCGCCAGATAAAATCAAAGCACGAGAGAGTCTGACACAGGACAGATACAATCTGTCTGGGCTGTTCAGGATCTGCTTTTCCTCTTATCCCTAAATCACCTCCTTTCATCAGAGGAGTTTATCACCTGCACAAGTCCTGCTTTCTGCACGCTGGCACAGAAACAGATCCAGCCCACTTGAAGTGTCAGCTCCTGTGACAGCTCCTGGTGACTGGTGGCCAGCTCCACACTTCAACACCACTCAGCTTAGTTCCTGCACTCCTCCCTCTGAAGACTTCACATTAAATAAACTGAAAACAATCACTAAAATTCCTTCTGGGAGGTAAGAGTCTTTCAAATCCCACACTGCTGTAAGAACAAGTCCCTGTGGTCCAGCTCATCTTTTCACAGGCTCCACAAACAGCAGGAAGGAGCTGCAATTATCCACGGTACAAAACAACCCCTGCAGTCGAGCTGTGGAAAATTCTTCTGGCTGCTGAGCTCCAGGGCTGGGAGCATCCCAGGCAGGGGGGCCTCATGCCCACGCTGCTCCCTCCTGCTCCCCTTGGCCAGCCCCACACTTTGCCTTCTGTGGATGCTGCCCCACCTTCACAGGCACAACACGTCCTTGCTGGAGGTTGTGCTGCTGGCTGTGCCCGCTCCAGGGAGGGACTGCTGAGCTCAAGGCACTCCTGCAAGATCCTGCCTAGGAGGTCAGCTCTGCTATGGGCATGCAGCTCATCCCGAGGGCATCCTAACAGACCAGGGTGCAAAAAAAAGCTCCCAAAGTTCCCAAATCATGCATGAGTTGCTCATACAGGCAACTGATGCTCCTGCACAGACCTGGGCTCATGCAGTCCCCTGCCACAGCCCTCACCCCACAAGCCCAGCCGTGGCTGGTTCTCCAGGCAGACCCCAGTACACCTGCTGCACAAAACAAGTTTATGCTTCCAAGGGGTTTTGAGGAGACCTGGTCCAGAGACTGCCAGAGACCTTGCAGCAGCCCTGGAATTGAGTATTGCTCAAATCTGGCACAGCAACCTGCACGAGTGCTTGTACAAATGCAAGTCATGGCCACGCTGTCCCTCTTAGTAATAAAATGAACCTCAAAGCAAGGGCCACAGCATTAGCACTCCCTGAGCATGCTGCCATGCATGAGCAGGCAAATGCCACAGACAAGCCTACAGACACATCTGGGGAACCAACACCAGAGCAGCAGGTAGCATTTTCACTCTTCATCTTCTCATCAGCCTCCCTTCCACCACTCCCACGGAGACCTTCTCACCATCCAGTGACACTCAGAGCTCTGTTCTCCTATGGGCTTGGGGGCAGGGTTCTTGCCTTTGTGCTTGATGCAGAGCAGGAAGATGATCCTACCCAAAAGCCCCAGGATTCTGCCACTGTCCTCAGAACATGAGGGGCTCCACTGCAGCAGGGCAGGGCTAAGGACAAGGGTGCAATGGTGCTAGAAAGACCACGCCTAGCTCTGCTGGGTGCTCTGAGCAGTGCTTTCAGCACAGCAGCAACTTACCCACAGTAGTGTTGTTCTCCTGATAGACAGGCCTCAGCAGCTGTAAGACACAACCCAGAGGGGACACAGTCAACTTGAGGAGACTTTACAAGAACCAAGTGCAAATTTTAGCATGCCAAACCCAGCAAAGCCAAAGCAATCCAGAGAGGTAAAAACCACTTTTGCTCTATTGCCAGCAGAAGATGAGAGTAATGACTTGTGCTGTGGTCTATGCAGTGGAAACACCTCCCATACCCTTGCCCCTTGAGTGAGCCCTAAGAGGAAACAGAGCTGGGGTGAATGACCTGCTACACACCTAGCAGTAAATGTTTTGGGAAATCAGGGAAAGCTCCCCTAAGGGACACATGCCCAGCTTGTAAAGATGCCAAGTGCTCCAGCAGCCCTGTAGAGATGATGCTCCACAAAGCTGAAGCACTGCCCAAGAGAAGATCCAGCAAGCACAGCCAAGAGCCGCGTGCAGCAACTTGAGCGTGGGGGGGGGGGCTGGAATTCAGCCCTACCTGGCTCCCCGGGTTCAAAGGTGCCAAGATGATGTAGTTCTGGTCGGCGTGGCCCCGGGACAGGGCTGGCATGGTGTTCTGGCTGCCCTTGCCCAGCTCTGTGTACCTCTCCCAGCCGTCGAGCAGCAGGCGGTCGCTCCCGTCGCACAGCAGGTGGCAGCTGCGGCGCTGCTCGGGGCCGTTCTTCTCCCGCTTGTGGGGAGGGGACTGGAGGTCGTAGGCAGACTTGCAGGAGGATCTGCGGATCATGCCCTCGTGCCCCGGCTTCACCTGAGGGACCAGCCTCCAGACCAGCAGGATGATCTCAGTGGGACAGTTCCTGGAGGAGATGGCATGGGGCAAGTCAGAGCTGGAGCCGGTGGCATCGTCCCAGCAGCCGGGAGCTCTGCGCTCCTGCCTCCCTCTAACGCCCCTGCCCCTGTCCTGCCCACCCCACCCTTTCTTCTTCCACTCCAGAGGGGCCTTTCCCAGCCTCCTGCATCCCTCAAAGCCTTTCCCTTCCTGTAGCCACCCAAAGCTGCAGCTCCACTGAAAACCACCTCTCGCAGAGGGCGGCACTGAAGCTGTGGGTGAACGCTCACCGGATTTCGTGTGCCAGCTCCACACATTTCCAGTGCTCCACAGGCTGCTCGTTCAGCTGCAGCACCGTGTCGAGCTGCTGCAGACCAGCCTTTTCTGCTGGGCCACCTACAAGAGAAGAAACAAAGGCCAGTCACCTGCTGGACAGAGAGCTGAGGGTATGAGGGGCAGAAGCCCTGGGACTAGGAGCTTGTACCACTCACTCCCCTAAACCCAGTCCATTTCCCCTAGCATCCACACCAGAAAAACTGGGGCCAGCTGAGCCTGGAGCTTCACCTTCCAACACACACGTGTACACACAGAGCACCTGGGAACAAGTCATAAATGCTCTCAGAGCCACTGCAGAGAATTCCCTCTGCTTCCTGGGGTGCAGTGTGTGCAGCAGAGACACCGAGTCCATCCCACAGGTCCACACTGAGGGATCCAGTCAGGCAAATGATGGCTTTTGTGATACCTGTTTGACAACCCATCCCCCCTCAAGATCTTTTTCATAGATCTCCCAACTAGCTCTAAGGTTGGAGAGAGAAGGGAACAAAAAATGACTGCAACACACTGCCAAAACAGTGGCACGGGGCTAACCCGGTGGCCTCTGACCTCCCTCAACAGAGCCAACAGAGAATTCAGTAAGTGAGGTTTCCTGGAGGTAACCAGAGCCCTGGCAGGCACGGGAGCTTCTGAATCACCACATGCTCCGGGAAGCAAAACAGGAGCAGAGTCATTCATTCAGAGCAGGAGGGAGGAGAGGGACTGGTCTCTTACCCGAGTCCACCGCCTGCACGCGGACCGGGGAGTCGCAGCAGATGGTGAAGCCAAACCCGTCGCTCCCCCGGGGGATCCTGATCTGGAGAGAGACACCCGAGTCACCCTGTTAAGCAGGAAAGCAGCTGCTGTGGGTGGTCAGCGAGCACCCCCTCCACCCCCACAGCCCTTGGAAGCGCCGACACGAGGCACCTCTAGAGGAGGCAGAGCCCAAAGGAACCATCACGGGGACACTGTCCCTCTGAGCCCCACGGGCAAGGGGTCCCCCCCTGCTGCAGCCCCAGCTGAAGAGCAATGCAAAACCAGCCAGGAGTGCCATGAAATGAGTGTTTAGTGAGCACACATGAGCATCCACTCGTGACTCGTGGCAGTGCAAGGAGAGCTCTGACGAGCCATCAGAAAGGAAAACCTGATGCCAGCCTGGCTGACACCGATTCCTAACGTGGCTCCTCTGAGCAAGTCACTGAAACCTTTCCCTTCCAGCTGGGGGGTACAGGAGCAGGAACAGCAGCACTCCTCTGCTCCCAGCTCCTGTGCTGGAGCAGGCTCTGCACACATCACCCCTTCAGCTGGGAGCAGGATCTCTTCTCTCCCTGAGTCTGGAGAGGGTAGATGCTGTGTTGGTTTTAAGCTCATTTCTCCCCGTAGTTCAAGAAGCATTGAGCTTATTAATAAAATGATATTTCTTTTTTGATGTTGGCTTCCAGCAGCAGCTCAGCGTGACAGTTCCTATAAATCGCTGATTATCCCCCAGGACATTTGTTAAGATCCTTGTTTTATTGACAGAGAAAAGAAAAGAAAACATCCAACATCTGACCCATATTATTTTGGGAACAGTCAGAGAAGAGACAAGAAGTTCAGCAGAAGCTGCCAAGGAGGGCACTGGTTCCTTGCTCCAAGGGCCAACGTAGCAAGCTTGCATTTCTCTGCACCTCGTCCCTGCTCGACTGCTCAGCCTAAAACCAGGCTCCAGAAGAGAAGCTGCCTTTCCCTGGCAGGATTAAAAAGCAGGTCCAGTCCCACTGCACTGAGCATTTTTCTCCCTACAGCCTGCTGGACATCAAAGTGGGGAGGAGGCTGCTTGTGGCTCTGCACCTTCAAACCAGCCTCACACCTCAAATACAGAGCACAGGGGACCCAAGTCCTGCAGAGGCATCACCATCAGCACCTGGGGAGCCAGCCCAGCACCTCTCCACCATGGAGACCCTACAGTCACTTCCCAGCCCAAAGCTCTCCCTGCTCTGAGAGGTCCCCCACTGCTCCCTGAGCTGGCTGGCTCTTGTCCTCTGCCAACAGAGACACTTTCCCTGGGCCACCAAACAGCAGCTTCTCGCTGCTGATGGTTCCCTTCCCTCAGCTCCCACCAACACCAACGCGTGGTGAACATCTACTGTTGGTGCTGTGCACAAAACTAAGAACTGGGAGCACCTGACATAAGCTGGAAGGTGGCTGGCAAGATGGTGAGAGACTCCAGCACCACAGAGGCTCACTCCACCCGTAACCTTGTCAAAATATGCAAAAGAAAGAGTCAAAATAGAGAACTGAGGAGGCCAAGGACACAAATCACTGTCAGTTGTCACTCATGCAAAGCTTTTCCTGCATGAGACAGTCACTACAGCCCTGACAAGAATTAGCAGTTTTAGTTAAGTTGGTTCTTTGAGCAATTCCCAAAATACAACATCCCCCACCACAGCGTTAGCATGACGTGAAAGATGAGCAGAGAAAAAGCTGAGTGAGAGCTCAGAGCTCCAAATCCAGACCACGGGGGGAAGTTCTCTATGGAAGTGCATGAGATTGGGATCTGCACAAGCAAACCCAGCACCTGGCATCACAACCTGAGCAGGTCCAAGAGATCTCACACCAACTTCTGCAGAGCCCAGCAACCTGCTCCTCAGAAAGCAAGTCGCCATCGGTTTAACCAGCTCCATGCAACTCTTAATTCCCAAATACATTCACATTATTACAATTTTGAAAAGAGACAGCAGCAGCCTGGCAGACTTAGCTGCCTGCTGTAACGAGTGGGAAATTGAGACAACACCTCCCAGCTCAGTGTGCTCACCATCAGCTTGCTGCCCACAAGTGAATGCTCCCCTTCGATCCCCACTTACACACCGCAGCAGCAGGCAGAGATCGGCTGGAGATCTGAACACGCTTTCCTCGTACTCCCAACATTATCCTTGACTAATGACAGCAAATCAGCCCTAGGAGCAGCTCACGCAGAGCCCCAGCAGAAAGCAAGCCCACAAAGAGCGTGGAGCTCAGCCCAGGCGTGCAGCCAGCCGCAGCCGCGCGGGTTCCCCGGCACAGACCTGCCTGTATCTCCGCTCCGAGCACACCTTGCAGAGTCCAGGGAAGCGGTTCATGGCTGGAAACCCCCAAACTCGCCGTTAGCCCATCAAAAT
>NW_008580902.1:13792-14459 GCF_000691845.1 Merops nubicus | reverse complement strand
GCCCCGTGGGCCAGCCGTGAGCCTGAGCTGGCGGCGCAGGAGCGTGGGACAAGCCACAGTCAAACTGGCATGACCGCCCATGGGAACCCAGCTCCTGAGAAGAATGGCAGGAAGCCACCTCTCACCTCCCCGGCCCCTGCCTGCGCTGCGTGCCGCTTGACGATAAGCCAGAGGGCTTCCTGAGAGCCCCAACTGACAAGGAAGAGAGAGGGTTTTATATTAAAATTCCTGTCAACTCTTTAGTATTCCCCAGCCCCTGCTCTGGCGGGGTGGCTTTTGTTCCCTGGCATTCTTCAGCCGCACGGAGCACTTTGTTATTGCCACGTTCTCACAAACACTCGGGGGATGTTTCACAGGCTGGGAGAGCTGAGCTTCGTTAAGGAGATGGCCTGTGCTGCAGCACTCATGAAGGATAAGAGAAATGGGCTTTTTTTTTAAAAAAAAAAAGAGCAGAATTTGTTTTCCAGAGCACAGACCCTGAGGATACACACGGCCCCGCTGCTTTGTGCTCCCAGAGTCACGGGGTGGGAAGCAGGGAGGTCAATGGAATTGCATCCATGGTGTCGTTTTGGAATGAAAGACAAAAGGAAACTCTTAACCCAGGCAGCAGCAGGGTGCCAAGCAGGGCTGTGGCAGGGAGGCCCCACCGCCCGCACCGCAGCAGGAG
>NW_008580902.1:13180-13762 GCF_000691845.1 Merops nubicus | reverse complement strand
GCCAGCCACGCTCCTGCGTGGGGGTGGAAAAGAGAGGGAAGGCTCAAGGGAAGCCAAACACCGAGCTCCCCCGCAGGGCAGCTGGGGTGGCAGGGCCAGGGTGTCAGGCTGGGAGCACCAGGAGCCCCAGCACTCCCCGGGGACCCGTCGGAGGCTCTTCCCGGGGCTGCTCCGGGAGCTTTGTCCCGGCCCGCGGCACCGCCGGGCTGGAGCTGGAAGGAGGATCCCTCTTCCTTCCCAGCCACCATCTTTCAAGTCCGTGGCGACTGGCGGGGAGGAAGGGAGGAGAGGGGCTCTGGCTTTGTTTGCCTTGCCCAATCCTACGCTTTAGAACAAATAACTGAAACTGCAGCTGAGGGAAGCAGCGAAGCGGAATTCGGCACAGATAAATCACGGGGCCGGCCGAGCCCCATTTCCGATGCGAGCCGTGTGTTTGTGTTCCTATTTCCCATCCTTGCCTTCCCTATAAATCACCGAGGCTCCAGCACGGGCCTTTCCCTTCCCAGAGCACCCGGGCCTGGGAGGAGGTGGGACACGGAGCGGGGCAGGATGGCTGCTGGGGGGGCGGCAGCGCCGACCCCC
>NW_008580902.1:12803-13156 GCF_000691845.1 Merops nubicus | reverse complement strand
CGTTGTCCCCGCTGCAGCACAACAGACAAACAGAAGGTCCCTGTATGGCAATGGGGAGCAAGAGGGTGTTTGCAACCCACATCACCAACTGGTGCTCAGTCAGAGTAATTAATTGCCTATAAAAGCCACGGTGTCAACAGGGAGAGTGACCCAGCTCCCACCACAGCATCACCCTCACTAGTACTCGTGGAAACAGACTGGAAGAGACTTTTAAAGTCATCAAGTCCAACTGTTAACCCAGCACTGCCAGGGTATCACTAAACCATGTCCCTCAGCACCACATCTCCAGGGCTTGGAAACCCCCCCAGTGCTGGGGACTCCACCACTGCCCTCAGGGAGACATTTTTCCTAAT
>NW_008580902.1:7782-12638 GCF_000691845.1 Merops nubicus | reverse complement strand
GCTCCTCCCCACACTTGGGCTCTAGACCCTTCCCCAGCTTCGTTGCCCTTCTCTGGCCACGCTTCAGCCCCTCAAGGTCCTTCTGGGACTGAGCCCCAAAACTGACCCCAGGATGGGAGGTGTACACTGTGTCCCTTGGCTCATTTGAAACCTCTCCATGTCCCTCCAGGCTCTGCTGCCAGCCAGCTCCTGGCCCTGCACCTTCACACTCCTGGTGACAGCCCAGCCATACCTACCTTCAGCTGCTCCATGGTCACAGCATCCTGGTTTTCCTGCACTGCACCCTGACTTCCCAGCATCAGCTCTGAAACAAAAAAAAAGAAAAAATAATAGGGAAAGGCCCTATCAGCCAGACACCACGGGTCTCCTGACACTCCCTTTCCCTCTATACTGCACCTACACACTCTGTATAGGATCTTTACGTGCCATGGGCACCTCTCCTCCAGGCTGGGGCAGCCTGGCATGGCAGCAGCTGGGTGGGTTGCACATCTGGGACATGGGGGGGTTGCACATCTGGCACAGGCACTGCTGCCTCGCCCTGCTCCTGGTCAGCCTGCCCTCCTCCACACACCCTGGCTGCACAGCAAGACCCAAGCAGGAGAAAAAAAACCCTCACCATCCTGCACAGCTCCCAGGAGCCAAACAGTCTGGCCATGGGATCTGGTCCCAAGTCTGAGAGGTGGGAATCAGCATGAGGAAAGGCCAAGCAAGAGGAAGAGCCGTGGCTGCAACGTTGGGGTCTCCAGAGAGCCCCAGGTAAGCAGGAGTGAGGGTTGGAGGGGACAGCTCAGTGCTGGTGCAGAGCCTCCTGAACTGGCCAGGATCCCCCCACGCTGGCCGTTTGGTGCCCACTGAGCATCACCACAGGGCTGAGAAGTGCTCCTGGGTGCACAGGGGGCCAGGGGCTGCTCCATGCCAGCACAGGGACAGGCACCAGGTTTGATTCCTCTTCCAAACCTTGCCCGGGACACCCCAGTGGGAAGACACACCTCTGCTCTGCCTCAGCCGCCGCACGGCCACCTTCAGGTGCTTGGTCCTGCCCAGGTCCTCCCCGAGGAGATAGTACCAGCCGCTGATCTCCTGGGTGGGAGGGAAGAAGCTGTTGATGCCAGGGCAGACCCTCACCCCCACCCAGCTCAGCCTGGTTGCCCAGGCCAGTACACAGAGGCTGCCCGGACACGCTCGCACACAGAGGAGAGCCCAGAGGCTCCTCTGGGGATACAGCAACAGCCCAAACCCCACTCCCTGCAAGGAGGGCTCAAGCATCTCTGAAGTTAACAAGCTTCTGGGTCTTTAGAGGGAGACAAGGTACAGAAAACCAGCCAGTCTCCAGCAAACCGGGGGCAGCCAGCAGTGCCACGGGGAGCCCACGGCCCCAGGATGGGCTCCAGCAGGATGCCCAAACCAGGGGGGGTTCCCTTTGCCCCCGTCCCACACCCACATGGCCAGCAGCCAAGAAGACAGAGATGAGCTCCACAATCCCTCTCCTCTCTCCCAGGGAGCTGCTGCTGTCTCTCATTGCTCCCTGGGCAGCTGGCAGAAGCTGGAGGGACCAACCACCCTGGCCCAAGCCCCAGCATCGGGTCTCTTTGCAGGAACCACGCTCCCAGAGGCCAGGGGAAGAGCCCCATCTCAAAATGAGTGTTTTAAACCCACAGTGAGGAAACTGAGGAAAGGTGAGGGGAATTCAGCAGCATCATGCAGCACCCAGGAGACAGAGCCAGCTCATCTCAGCTCCTGCTGAGGTCCCAGGAGGACGAGATGCCCCCAGCATCCTCCTTCCACCCTAGGAGAGCAGGGTGCTGTGGTGGGTGCTGTACACACCAACATTCCATCACCTCTGCACACAGAGGCCCTTTGTGACTCACTGCCAAAACCCAAGAAGGAAGGGACCTCTCTGGGGAGACCAAATGTGACCAGAGCAGAGGTTCCCCCTGGGGAGAGCTGCTGTTTAGAGCTGCTCTGCCAAATTATCTTCACTGTAACAAAAAAGCTGCCTCTTACTTGTCCAAATTTCAGAGCAGGCCACACTCAAGCTGCCTCTTACCCTCTTCTCAGGTCCCTGACACAAACAGTTCCTTCTGAACCTCTTGCCAGGGAGGTAAATTTCCACACCTCAAGTGTTTTTGTTTCACAAAACCCTTCCAGCTTGCTGAGATTCTCCACGGTACAGAGGACATGGCCAGGCTGCCCAGGGATGAAATCCCTCAGCCCTGGCAGCCAGGATGAAACAGTTCCATGGTCTGGTGGCTCTGCAGGAGGCACTTAAAGCAGTGGCCTCAGAGGCTCCTTCAG
The DNA here is from genome assembly GCF_000691845.1 of Merops nubicus. Lineage (NCBI taxonomy): Eukaryota > Metazoa > Chordata > Aves > Coraciiformes > Meropidae > Merops > Merops nubicus. Next base: position 10,343 of record NW_008580902.1, on the reverse strand, counting down.
GAAGGCAAACCCAGCTGTACTACCAAGCAGCAGCCAGGCTGGGGCAGCAGTACTGTGACCAAATCCACAGCAGTGGGGACATGGATCCTGGCCCAGAGGCAGCCTGGCAGCACCACCACCTCCAGAAGAGCCCAAGAGAGACCTCTGCACTTGCCCTCTGCCCACCACCACCTCATCTGGCGAGGCCCTGGCTGCTGAGCACGGGGAACCAGACAGACTCAGGAGCATGTCCCCACCATTGCACCCCCTCGGCCACCACCCATGTCAGATGTGACACACCAGGCTGAGCGAGGTTGGCCCAGCCCCTGGGCAGGCAGCACTCGCTGGGGCCACCTCTCTGCACCCCCAGATGCTGCCATTCAGTGTCCCTGCAGAAGGGAGTGACAGTCCCTGTCCTATCTCTCCAACAGCCTCCAGCAGTCACACCAACACCAGTCTCTCAGTGGCCATCCATACTGGGAACAGGACCCTGGGCACCCTCAGAGCAGCTCTGTCCCTCGGTGCCAGAAGCCTGCTGCTGCCCCAAGGGCACCCAACACCCACCTCCTGACCCAAGAGTTGGGCCCCAGCCCCACGAGGTACCTTGTGCAGGGCCAGGAGGGACTTCACACCAAAGCTCATGCAGCCGACCAGCTCACTCTGCCTGCAGGAGAGCCAGAGACTGTCAGCACACACCCAGTGAAAGGGGACCAGCTCCCCACAACACCCCTCTGCAGGGACCCCAAAAACGTCCCTGCCTGTGCTGGGAGCTGGACAGTGCCCAGGACGTGCCTCCCTCTCCATGCTTTGAGGAATGATGGTGTAGCCACAGGGCTAAGGGGCAAAGAGGAGCTGGGCTGAAGCATTCTGGTCACCTCCAGCCTGATGCTGGCAGGAGTTTGGCCAAGGAAGCAGATGCCACTTGGCAGAGTGGGCAGCACAGCCTGTGAGGTGCCAGGCCCCTTGTTGGTGGGCAGTCCTCCTCACTGCATTGTCCTCAGAGGTGGGGAAGGTCCCCAGCCCGGCCCCCAGCTCCAGCCCCACTGGCCTTTAGCCAGCAGTGCAGGTGTGAAGGGCTGTGGGAGTTTTAAATGCTGGCCAGTCTGATGGCTCCCAAGGAGCAGCAAGGGCAGGATTTCCTCTCTGCCACCCGTGCACGGCGTGGTGCTCACCAGCACAGGCTGCCCAAGAGAATGACTCTGGCCAGAGTGCCCCACCAGCAGGTCCCTGTCCCACTGCTCAGCTCCCCTAGCCTCACAGCCCTCACAGAAAGCAGCCCTGATGTCAGGGCCAGCCCTCGAGGAGCTCAGAGCAGGTGGCCAGAGCAGGCAGCAGGTTCAGTGCCACTCCAGCCCCGTTTGAGAGGGACCCTCCAGCAGGCTGGCAGCCCCTTACCTGGAATTCCTCTCTCGGTTCCAGACCGTGACCAGGAGACGTTTCTGCTCCTGCTCCTCCTGCACCAGGCTGCAAGAAGCAGAGGGGACAGCCCGTGAGCACTGCCAGGAATCCTGCACTCCCTGCACACACCACTCCAGCATCACCCCAAGTGGCCACCTCCTCAAACAAGCCCCCGTTGCTTTAACCCACTTGTTCCTGACAGACCAGTGCAAAGGGATGTGACCTCTCCTGGGCAGGCACTGGGGACTTCACTCAGGTGGTTTAAGGGGAACAATGATCTTGTGGAAAGACACACATCCAACAACAGAGGGTAAATGCAAGGAACAAGCCACGTTTCATGCCCTGGAGCAAGCATCCCATGCCAGACTAAATGCTGTTTGAGGACAGAGGTCTGACACAGGCTGGTTAGTTGGCAAGGATGAGCTCTGCCCAAACATAACAAGCCATGCAGCTCCTTTCCCATGCAGAGAGCAGCTGCAGCTATAGGAAATCCTTTTACCTTGCTCACTCACACCGATGCCCATACTACTGCAGGTGTAAGGTCTAGGGAATGGAGTGTGTTGGCCCAAATCCTGCCCAGCAAGAAAGTCCAAGGGTGTGGGAGCGCCGCTGCCCTGCGTGCACCGCCAGCTCTGTGAGCCCCTGCAGAGCTCTGCCCAAAACTTCAAGGCATTTCAGCTCTAAAAACCATCAGAATAATGTCTGTCACTCCTCATCTCAGCAGCAGACCCGCTCATGCGTGATGTCTGTTTATTACAGATCAGAATGCAAAAGCAAACACGGGGTCCTGGCCTGGAGAGGGTACCCCAGGACAGCAGCCACGTGGGTCCCCCACAGCTCAGCGTGAGCACGGCGCTGCCGGAGCTGCCTCGGCCCCCTCAGACTCACAAAACAAAGTGCTCGTGGAACACGGGGTTTTGGCTGTCTGGCACCGTCCTCGTCTTCTGCCTGCACTTCCAGCCAGCATCTGGCACGATGGACATCTTGACAGAGGGAGGAGAGGGAGACAAGCAGTGTTAGCACTCTCGGAGCTGCACCGGCTGCCAGCTCTGCTGCCTGCTAAGCCTCAAAAATCCCACAGAGCCCGTGCTAACGCCTGGTTTAAATCACCTTACCCTGTGTGTGTCAGGGAACTGTGTCCCAAAACTCCTCGGGGCAGGGGGGGGAAGGGAAAGGGCAGAAGA
>NW_008580902.1:3044-7753 GCF_000691845.1 Merops nubicus | reverse complement strand
ACTCGCAGCCCCCTTGCAGGGGAGATGCTTCCCCGTGCTCTGCGGTGGGGGCAGCCTGCCAAGGGGACCTCCAGGAGAGCACAGAGCCACACTGTGCTGGCCAAACACCTCATCCCCACCAGTCCTTGGGCACCCTGTGGGATTGTCCTACACTGAACGGCTGACACAGCCCTTAGCAGGTCCTGTCCTCCTCTCTTCCAGCTCCATGCAGACACCATGCCAACAAACCCCATGAGCCCTCCAGCACTGGGCAAGAGACCAGCCACCCCCCTGCATGCTGTGGATGCTTGGCCAGAGCAGGACAGAGGAGGAAAGGGAAGGGACAGGCAGCCCAGAGCATGTTTGGAGAAGCCAACCACAAAACCCCAAGAAAGCATGAAGCTCCCTGAGCAAAGCCCCAGGAGAACCCACCTTCACGTAGGAGTCACAGGGCCGGTGCTCCTTTCCCATCAGACCTTTTGCTTCCAGGACTGGAAAGGAAACCAAAGAGTCACAGAGACTGAGAAAACAGAGACACAGAAACCCAGAGCAGCAGGGAAGGCATCTCCCTGCACCACAGCACCCTGCTCCACGGGCTGCTCCCTCCTCGTGGGGCTGACCCCCACCTCCTGCCCCACCAGCACCCTGCACACGCCTCCCCAGTACCCTGGTCTTGCTGAGCACCCACAAACAGCTGAAGGGGTTTGCTCCATGTTTTCCTCAGCACACCCATGCCAGAACACCCAGACCTGTGGGTGAGGCTGGCAGCAGCCGTGGCTCAGTGTTGGGATGGCAAATCACATTTTGTGTGCCTGACCTCCCCCCACCCTGGGCTCCTGCCCCAGAGCCAAAGGTGCCATCAAGTGAAATATCAAGGGCCACCCCCCGAGGGCAGCTCTGCCAGCAGGGCCCTGTGCTCCCCGGCGTGGCTGGAGGGGATGGGTGTGCAGCAGTCTGGAAAGCCCACGAGGGGCTCTCAGGAGGAGATGAAGTTCCCTCCTAACGAGCCCAACAAGGCCACAGTGAGTTGGCCTTTGTCAGAGACAGAGATGTGCTCCTCATAAGCGTGCTCAGCCTGGCAGAAGCCCCACTGCACGAGGGACAAGGTGTTCTGCAGGACCTTCTGCTTCATAAAGCAGTTTGTGAGGTTCCTCCAGGACAGGCTGCACCAAGAGCTCCTCCTTCCAGATCTGCTTTGGGTTTAAACATCTTGGGGTGGAGAATAAAAAACTAAGAGAGATCACCCCACAACATCCAGCCTCCCCCTGCCCACACCGAGTTCCCTGAGCATCCAGCACGTGCAGGGGGATGGTGGGTCTCAGATCTTGAGCCTCTTTTGCCTCTTTACTGGACCATTTCCCTCTTCCCAGCCCCTCCTTTGGAGATGGCATCAGAACAAAGCAGTGACACAGCCAGCTCACACTGGGGCTGCAGATGGAGGGATCTGGGGTGATGCCTGTACCAGACCCTCAGGACCACACACAGCTTGAAGGGAGAGGAACAAAACCAACACAACACATTTTCCTGCTGTTGTTCCTTTACAAAGCTTGCTCCACAGCCACAAAAGGGCAGCGAGCTCCTGTGACCACCAAATGGAGACGAGCAGAGGCCACACATGGCTTGGCTGGTCCCCACAACCTCACTGGGCTCAGGCCATCCTCTGCCCCCATTTCATTACAGCCAGGCAGGGCTGGGGCTGGGCTCCAAGGTGAGATGTTGCTCAAGGGAAACTTTTCCTAATCTCTCCTGCCCTGCCCTGCAGGGCTCTGGGATGATGCCACCCCTGAGAGCACTGGGAGTCCCAGTGCCCTGTTCTCCTCCCACCCTACAGAGCCCAGCCCCAGGGCAGCCACGAGCCTGCTCTGGTCACAGGGGGGAATTTTTACTCCAACCTTTTCAAACTTTTGTCTTATTCCTTAATATTCTTTAACCATGAATTTAACCATATTCTTTATTTAGCATGAAGCCCTGACAAGCCCCTGGTAGAAAGAGCTCTGTGCCAGGAGACCAGGACACAGCCCCTTCAGTGCAGCAGGAGTCCTAAGGGGCTCCCCAAGTGTCTCCAGTCAGGTTCTGCCTAAAGGAAGGACCTACTTCTGACACCCTTGTTGGCCTCTCTGTGAAGGGCCATCAGAGCTGCAGTGCCACAGTTCCCTGGGACCTGCCTCAGGGCTGCAGTGAAGTTTCCCCATTGATGCATCACTCTCCTGCACCAGCACCCAGCAGTGGTGGCCAAGTCTGTGCCCCCAGAGAAAGAAAAGCATCTCTTGTCCCCTGCAGGACCTGCCATGGCTGGAGGGACAGCAGCTCCAGCATGGCCCAGGTGAAATACTTTCATTGAAGAAATATTGCTGGTGTGAGAACAATACAGCATTTAAAATGCTGGCAAATCTGGGAAAAGCTTTTGCCCAATGTAAAAGACATTTCAGAGGAGAGACAAAGCATTTCAGAACCTCTTTTCCCAAATTACATTTGCCTTTTTTCTCTTCACTTGGAGTTAAAGAAAAAAATGTCTACAATTGGATGCAAACCATGCCGTGATCACCCAGAAATTTTGGTTCAGCCTGTAAATCAAAGGGCCTCCAGTTGCACCACGCTACCAGAGCTGTTCCCAACAGCTGCCACGAAGCTCCAAAGGGCTTAAAGAAAGGGCACAGATGTGCTGTCCCTCTCAGCAACTCACCATGGCTCCAGGGCCACCTCACCACACGCCCCATGGAGATACTCACTGTGCAGCACCAGGATCCGGCCCTGCACCTCGATGGACAGCTTCAGCTGGCCTAGAGGAGAGGAGAGATGGTGAAGGACACAGGGCTCCCCCATCGCCCCAGCACTCAGCAGCACAGGGACCCCGTGGCTCTGGGGCTTGCACAGGGTCAAACCCACCCTGCTCCCCCACTCCTGGGCACAGGGACTTTCCTTTTCCTCCCGAGTTCCAGCCAAAGCTCTCTGCTCAGCCAGGCTGGTCTTCTTCCCCACCAGCTCATCTTTAGTTACCTGGGAACAACCTGCTCCTGTGCCTTGACTATGTCCCTGCTGAAGGATGTCCAGCCTTCCTGGCCTTGGACTCCTTTGCCCTTCAGGACTGCCTCTCAAGGGACTGTCAACAAGTCTCCTAAACAGGCCAAACTCAGCCCTCCAGAAGTCCAAGGTGGCAGCTCTGCTGCTGCTCCCCTCCTTTACTCCTCAAGAATAAAAAGGTACCAGTTTGTGACTGCTGTGCCCAAGACAGCTTCAACCTCCACCCCCAGGCCCTTCTCTGTCCACAAACAGGTCCAGCCAGGAGCCTTCCCCTGTTGGTTCCCTCCCAGCTCTGTCAGGAAGGTCTCTTCCACACACTCCAGTGTCCTCTCTGCTGTATTGTATTTCCAGCAGATAGCTGGTGAGTTGAAGTCCCCCATCAGAACAAGGGATAGTGATTGTGAGACTTCTCCCAGCTGCCTCCAGAATATTTCATCTACCTCTTCATCTTGTTGGGCAGCCTATAACAGACCCCCACCATGACATCTGCCCTGTTTGCCTTCCTCCTGATTCTTATCCACACACACTCACCCCTATCATCACCATGACTAAACTCTAGACAACCAAACCACTCCCTGACATCCAGGGCTACCCCAGCACCTCTCCCCCTGGAGAGCTCAGAGGCACCCAAGGCAGCACTCCAGCTGTGCAAACCATCCCAGCGTGTCTCTTTGGTGGCCACTGTCACAGATTTCCTGTTGCACTGTGGCTTCCAGCTCCTCCTGTTTGTTCCCACACCCGTGTCCCCTGTCTCATGGCTCCAGGTGCAAAAACATTCCAGGAAAACCTGAATGCTGTTCTCTGAGCAGACAGCAAACACTGATAGCAGGAGGCACCAGCCCATGGCAGAGGGGAAGATGTTGAGCCACCACCATGGGATGAATTGGCCCTTGTTTAGCAGAGGGATGCAGTGTGCTCAAATCCTGCCCCAGCCCAGATTCACCTTCCCCTTTGCCTCTCCCCTGAGCTGCTGTGTGGGCCAGGGGCTGTGCCCCCTGCAGCAGGTGACAGCAGGCCAAGCTGCAGATGGCCTGGATGAAAGCCAAGGACAACTGGTGCCTTTGGTGGCAGGACATGCTGGGGCAGGGTCAGCCCATGCTGGCTGTGCTGTGGAACCAACCCACCTTCATCTGCTGCTGCAGGACCTTGCTCCAGGCACCCTGCCCTACAGCACGTCCCATCTGCTGTGGGGCACCTGGGGAACAAAGCCTTAAAAAAAACCCTTCACTGGCTGTCACATCCAGCAACAGTTTGTTGTCAGCAGTACCATCGAGGTGAGGACGTGGTGACAAGGACTAAGGCAGCACTGGTGCTGGTGGGCACACAGGTCATCTCCTAAAACCAGGGTGAAGACTTCCTCTAGTTAGGATAAACAATGTCATGTGTTTTGACACTGAATTGTCAGGTGGCCAACAGAGCCAGGAGCAGCCAACCCCCCAGGGAAGAGCAACGTTCCACCACCCTGCAACCCCTCTGCCATGCAGCCTGGGCAGGATCAGGCCAGGCAGGACCTTGCCTCCCAGGGACATGGCACCTCCAGGAAGCCCCTGGCTCCCTGCACAGCAGCACTGAGGGCTTCTGACTGAGCACGTGGCAGCAGGGGAGAGCCCACATGAAACAAATGTGATTTTGGAGCAGGTCTGGTTGCTCCAGCAGGTCACCCACAGCAGGGTGCCCAGGATCACATCCAGGCAGGTTTGGAATCTCTC
>NW_008580902.1:0-2769 GCF_000691845.1 Merops nubicus | reverse complement strand
CCCGACCCCCCCACCACTTCCTCCCCGCTGGAGCCTCTCCAGTAGCTGCTGGTCCCTCTGGAACTAGGGAGCCCAGAACTGGACCCAGTACTCCAGAGGTGGCCTCACTAGGGCAGCGTGGAGGGGGAGAAGAACCTCCCCTGACCTGCTGATCACACTCTTCTCAATGCACCCCAGGAGACCATCGGCCTCCTTGGACACAAGGGCCCATTGCTGGTTCATTGTGAACTTCTGGTCCACCAGGACTCCCAGGTCCTTCTCCTCACCTGTACTGGTCCATGGGGTTATTCCTCCCTAGGTCCAGGACCCTTGTTGAACTTGTAAATATCATTTGCAGACATTTAAGCATCTTTCAAATTAAAATCTAACCCTTTTCCAAAAAAACCACACCCAAGGGCCTAGGCTTGCTGAGGTGGGGAGATCTTATGGGATTGTTTATCCTGAAACAATTCAGAGAACTCATTTCTCACCCAAAAAAACTCAGATAATCTTCAAGTCTCTCTCTGGCTCACACGTGTCCATGTGCAGCTGCATGTCTGAGAGCACACGTGTGCAAACAGGTCTTCAGGGGCACTTACACACAAAGTGCAAGCGAGAGCAAGGCCAGAGAGCAAAGCCAAGAGGCAAGAGGGGGAAATCAGGAGAGCTCTACAGCAGCTCATACTGATTTACTGTAGAACACTGTCCCCCAGTTTCATCATGCCCCCCCAGCCTTCCAGACCAAGGCTCAAAGCCTCCTGGTACCTCCAGATCCCTGATGCTGTGGGAACCTTCTAACCCTTCCATCATTAGCCCCTTACAGCAGGGAAGGAGAATGCCCTGGTCTAACCAAGCATGACAAGGAGCCAGCCCAGCAATGAATGGCCCCGAGGAGGAGGGGGAGAAAGGAAACTTTGTGCTGGGTCATTTGGGAGGGAGGGGAAGCTCTACACCCAGCCCTGGCCTGGGGCAGGCTGGGGCTGCTCAGCTCCTGGGGTAGCACATGGGGCCAAGGCTTCTGCCCAGCGTGGGACTTGTGCATTTCTGCTGCTGCTGCTTCTGGTGCTGGGACAGTGCCTGTGCCTCCTGTGGCTCCTGTGGCATGGGCTACACCAGAGAGAGCAGAGCAGGGGAAAAGGGGCACGTTTGCATTTTCTAGAAGTGCTGCAAATTGGCCCCTAGTAGAAGGGATTTGGGAGCAGCAGTGGGAGAAGTCCTCTCCTTCCTGTGAGGAACAGATGACACTGCTCTCAGTGCTCTCTTCATTTGCTTCCAAACACCTCCAAAGCACATGAAGGGACAAAACTCACACCCCAACACGCCCCAGCCAGCCTGTCTGACCCCAGGGGACTCACTGGCTTGTATGAGGCTGGGATCAGAGAGGGAAGGTGCTGCTGGCAGAGCTGACCCAGCCTGAGCTGGTGGAGGGGAAGGGATTTGCTGTGCCAGTGCCTGTGCTCACAGACCAGCTCAGTGGCAGCAGCTGCATCTGCTCAGATGCACAGAGCAGAAATGTTCCCCCAGCCCTGGCTGGGCAGAAACACAAACCCTGCCAGGTCCAGCTCTTGGGCTGTGCTGACACCTCACTCCAAGAGCAGAGGGCAGAAGAAACATTATTCCTTGGCTTTATCTCTACTGATACATCCCTAAATCAACTAAGGGAACCAGCTTCAGCAGACAGGTCCTGACACAGCTTGTCCAGGTCACCCGTGTTATTAAAGGTCAATTAAATGAAAATTAGTGCAGAAAAAGGCCAGAGGGAGACAAAAGAGCAGACAGTCCATCTTACAGGGCCCACATGCAGCTCCTAGGTGCACATTCCACAAGAGAGAGCAGGGCTCAGCCAGGCCCACAGGGCTGAGCACAGAGGGTGCCCAGGCCACATCCACCTGGACCCCACAGGGCCAGGAGAGGCGATTCAGGCTGAGGAACAAAGCTGGCACAAGGAGAACAGGGAAAAAATGGGTATGAACAGGAATGAGATGGTCACCAGCCAGGTTGCCACCCCCAAGAGAAGTTTGCCAGGCTAAGGGAGGGCACAGGTGAATGCTGTCCTTTGGGAGGGGACCTGGCAGGCAGGAAAACCTGTTCCTTACTGAGGACCTCTGACAAAGGGAAACTTTGGGTTTATGCTGTTTAAACCCTTTTCTGTTTCACTGTAGGAAGAATGCAAGTTTTGCCCTGGCTGGGACAGCCAAAAGCCACCAGTGTACACAGCAGGGGGGATTCTTACCAGAGGAAAGCAGTGTCAGATAACTGCCTGGGTAGGAGGTCCCCGTGGGCACAAGGCAGAGCACCCCACAGTCCCCATCTGCAACCCCAGGGCTTGGCACCAGCCCTTTTGAAGACCCCCTCCTCACTCACCCACACGGAGCGGGCTGTGCTGCCCCTGTCCCACCACTGCCCTCCTGCTTGACACCACATCTCACCAGCAATGGTCAGCCCACGAAGGGAACTGTGGCTAAAGAGCCAAGAGGCACCACAAAACTCACGTTATTTGGCATGCTTAAGTCCTACAGATGAAGACGGGGGGATCTCAGCTTCCAGGCTCTTCTCAGCAGTTTGACACAAGCCAAGAAGGGGAAGAAGCAGCATCCCTGGCTGCTCAGGAAAGGGACACAGGTCCCTCTGCTTGCCCACAGCCTCCCTAAGAGCACACTGCACAACTGCCCACCCTGCTCGTGGACACAAGCAGAAGGTCTGAAAGAAAACCGCTGCTTCAAAAGTGGCACCCAGGAAGGACACCCAGCCTCCAGGCTGGCTCCTGACGAGCCAACACACAACACAAGC
>NW_008580901.1:4026-19460 GCF_000691845.1 Merops nubicus | reverse complement strand
AGCTGAAGAAGTCATAGAGAACCTCAGGCCAGAGCACGTGCATCACCTGCACCATGCCTGTCACTGGTCCTTCAGAGCCTATTCCTTTTCATTTGCTTATGAGATATTCGCATATCCATGCAGACATTGTAGAATCATAGAATCATCTTGGCTGGAAAAGACATTTAAGATTGAGTCCAACCATTAACCTAGCACTGCCAAGTCCACTGCTAACCCATGTCCCTAAGCACTGTATCTGCACAACTTTTAAACATGTCCAGAACCACTTGCCTGGAAGCCTGTTCCTGTGCTTGAGAGCTCTTTCTGTGATTAATTTTTTCCAAATATCCAATCTAAGCCTCCCTCAGTGCAACTTGAGGCTGTTTCCTCTTGTCCTATCAAGATGTAGTTGATGTAAAGGCTGCAATTAGGAAAGTTTTGAATGAGCCTGCTCCTGGGTGCAGGTAATGTACATTTTTTTAATTTATTAAAATAGTTAATTAAATTAAAATTAGTTTAATTTTTTAATTTACAATGCTTGAGGAAAGAGAGAAGGTCCTGAGGAGGATGGAAGAGGAAGGTGTTTTATGCTGCTGTGCTATCTTGCAAGTAGATAGGTGTAGTAGCTGAGGGAGACAAACGGGGTCTGCATGCTGCTTTCCAAGACCTGCTGGTGGTATTTTGGCCACTTCTCTCTATAGTGCCTCTTTCCATCTTGCACTTGCCTGAAAAACCTTCTGATAAGAAAAGTGGCTGGGCAGCTAGTTTTTCCTGCACTGTGTGCTCAGGTTTGGTCTTCCAGTGTTCCATGAGCTACCACAGAAGATGCCAACAGTGCCTGGAGTCCACCTGGACTGCGTGTTTTTCCCAGGCCAGTGGGTTGGGGCTGGCACGGGCCAAAACAAGTATGTCAAAGTTTGAATTCAGATTGACTGGCTGCTTCAAGGGATGACTTTTAAATTGTTTTTTTTCAATTTTTTGTTTTTTTTTCCTAGCCGGCAGATGGCAGCCACTGGTAGCGTGTTGGCACAGATGAGCTCTTCAGCCCTGGGGAAGGCAGCTCTCCATCCTGCTCTCCTTGTGCTTTGAGCCTGTTCTTTCACACACGCTCATCAGTGGGGTTTGTGCGTAAGCTGCGTGGAAGGGAATTTAATAAGTACTAGATTAGAATAAGCATAATAAAGCCAAGCAGGAAAGAAAAATGTTGTTTAATTGATCTTGCTCAGAAAATATTGTGCAGAGCTTCTCATGCTTGTGCTGCAGGTGAGAAGGTAGGTAAGAGTTGAATGCATTAGTGCTGAACGCATTCAATGTTCAATTTGAATGTAATTAAACCAGTTATTAAAAATTAGAAATGTGAGTTAGGTATAAACTGCCAGTTCTAGTGAACATGGAAGGTAATACTGGGCTGGGGAATTAAGAATGTTAATTTTACTTCTGGAGTTGTTGGGTACTTTTTCCTGTTTTTGTCATGATTAATGTGAATCACAAGATTTGAGGTAGTCATACAGGGAGAACACCAAGTTCTACTAAGAAGTTTTACAGATGTACATCAGAAAGGCTCAGGGTTGTACCTCTGCTTTTTTCTCAAAAGAATAACTAAAAAATATATTTACACATGCTTTATAAAATGTAGCACATCATATAAATTTGAAAAGGTCAACTATTTATGTAAATGGCCAGTCCAGTTGCTTTTCGAGCTCTGTGTGGCGGTGAACAGTGGCAAACTGCATGTACCTGAGCATCTAGACTCAAACCCCTGTCAGGAAGCACCCACAGCGACCATCGGTAGTATAATGGCAATGTATGATTTGCCTAAGTAAAGCCATTTGTATAATGGCTGTCTGATTTGCTGGACAGGGTACTTAATTAAGGAATTTTCACTGAGGAGAAGATAGAGGAATAAATTAGTCCACTAGGGAATTATAATTCCAGGTACATAAAATTATTTGAACTGACTTCGGTTCCTACACCATAATCATCTTGCACAGGCCAAGATGAAGTCAGAATGATCTGGTTGCAACAGCAGCCTCCATTTCTGCTACTATCAACGATAGAAGTAGTTGTCTATATTAATAAACTGTATTACTTAACTTCTCTCACCACCACCCTTGAAAACTGCTCTTAACACCTGGGGTAAAATGTATATTAATACAAATTACTTTTGATTAAAACCATTATTATTTTAGCACAAAAAGGCAGGGGGTGGTAGAAAGGAACATTCTCTTTTTAAATATTTAAATACTCATTATACTGAAGTGATACAAATTACTGGCTGACTGACAACTTGCTAATAATAGCCAAAAATGCAGATAGAGCTATTATCCCAATTGACACTAATTGGAACTCTTTTGGCAGCCTGGGAGGGGCAGGGCAGGAAGGTTTGGTTGTTTCCTTGAGCTGAAATTGAGTGGGTAAGGAAGCGTGGGTAAGATCTGCCATGGATATACAGGTTGCCATCTGTGGCCATCAGAATTTGTTACATTATATCCCAAGAATACATTCTGAAGTTATGTCTTCGGTCCATGTACCATTTTGGTCAGTTTGCTGGTGCTACTTAGGGACCCCAAGTCAGTATGAATTTTTCATGCAGAAGTTGGTGTAGGAGATGGCAGAGGTGCTCATCAGAGGATTGCTGTCCCACAGCAGGATTCATATTGCCTAGCAGAGAGGTCCATGTGTCAGGTGCTGTGGGTTACTTTCAAAACATGAGAGACAGCCTCACAGGTTAAGGTGAGACGGCTGTTGTGACACTCCCGCCATGCTTTCCTGGATGACAGGCTGTTACATCTTTGTTAGTTACTGTCTTGCTGAGCTTTTTATTTTTAGCAACCAGAAGCTTTTGCTGTCTGTGGTTCACCCTGGAAAATCCTTCCTGCCTCCTCTTCCACAGAAAAGGTGGCAATAATGCCAGGGGTAGGAATTGTACTGGGGTCATGGATACAGTATGGTGCGTCCATGCGTACCCTCAAACTCCCCATCTAGACTTGCATAGTTCTTAGGTGTGTCTTAGGTCCTTCCCATTGCTGCCACCACGCTCTGGTATGGTGTTTGAGGAAACCTGCCCTTTGCGGGAGGTAAGTCATGGAAAAGATGCATGAACAACTGAAAGGTCATGGGGTATGTGTACATGTACTGTGACAACAGCTTTGTTTTCTGAAATAACATGGTTTATGTCACGTCTTGAGACCCTGTGAAAAGCCTCTCCCAGCACAGCTCTTGAGCCATCTTTAGTTTTGTGAGAGGATATAAAGCTTCCTTGATGAACAAAAGGAAAGCACTTAAGCCTCTCTGCCTTCTCCAGTGCAGCTATTTCCCACTCAGAAGGATGCTGTCAAGGAAAGCTGAGGAATGACCAGGAGGGTTCAGACTTTTCTTCATTTCTGGCTGCATGTGCTCTCCTCTGCACTCTCCAGAGCACTCAGTTCCAGAGGGTTGTGTCTGTCGCTCCCTAGCAAGGCTTACCACTTGGCTGCTCTTGTCCTGGACAGGTTTTATGGTGGATCTCCCAACTACTAATGAAATAAGCTCATCCTGGAGCTCTGACTGGGAAGGTGGACTTTCCTTTCCCCTGCAGGAAAAAAGCAGAACGAGATGGGCTTCCCATCTCTCTCAAGTGTAACTCTGCAACAGGCCACATCAACTTAGCAAGCCTGCACTTTGCTGTGTGTCAGAAGGTGCTGCTCGATATCTGTGTCCTTAATGAGCAATGTTGTGTCCAGGTGTCACCAAACTCACCTGGTCAAGAGCAACATGTCACTATACCAGTGCCTGAGGGAACACAACCAGGGCTTCCATCTCAGGATCTGGCTGAAACAGGAAAATCAAGAGAAAAATGACTGCTACAGTATTTATCAGGTGAGTGAGGGCTTGTAGGTCCCAGTTTAGGACCAAGAGGAAGATGAAGATGGATTTGAGTGTATGTTGGGAGTGTGCTGTTAGGGGGTGCGTATGGTGAGGGCAAAAATCTAGATCATGTTTGGGTAGAGGTGAGGTGGGGGAGGGGATGGAGCCATACCATCCTCCCAGAAGCCTACAGCCTCACACAGGCATGCCACTACTTGTGGTGGTGTCCAAGCAAATTAATTTAGGATCCCCTCTGGTAGGATATATCATTATCAAATGAATGGGGCCTTTCCAAAATGTGGGGTCAAGGACAACATTAATCTTGCTCCCTGCCCACAGCCCTGCCACCCAGGTTTTGATTAAATACCCACCCTTTATCTCCAAGGAGGTCTGGAGACAAACTTGCTTGTTTCTCTGAGGTATAAAAATGCAAACTAAAATCAATTGTTCTACAGGCTAGGTGAACAGCAGAAAAGTGTTTTCCAATATCTATTTGTATTAGGCCATTTTCTTGTAAGCAAAACGTCTTTTAAAAACAAGCTGTGAAGGACTGAGAGATGCCATGATGTTCTTTGGGGGACTGAAAGCTTTGGCTCTGCTGGGTGGGCAATGTGTCTGGGAGAAAAACAAATCCTCAGAGGGCTCTGGATGCAAACAGACTCCATGCTTGATGTGCCTTCACTACTCCTGTAACACATCCCTGAGCTGAGCAAATTCTTGCTGTGATAGGAGCATTGTCTTTCAGTGCTTTACAGTTCTGTGTAAAGACAGCAAGATACCTTGAGTAAGTTGAATTGCATGTAGTGTTGCTCCATATGCGTAGAAACAGCGTAAAATGTACATGATGATCTAGAGGTCTCTTGGTCTCCCTGTATCTTCTAAACAGAACTTGTGGAGGAATCTAAATTACAGGAATTTTGTCCAGACATGATTTAATTAATTTTAAATTATGTCTCCTTCACTGTTAAAGGATTAACAGGTTTCAGTATAGCTCACGGTGCTTAATCTAGAATTTTGTTCAGACATTTTTGCTCTGGTGCAGAACACAGCTAAAACAGCTGGAGCTATCAGACAGTTCTCCTGTCATGTTTAAAATTAAGCACGGCTTACTGCCCCAGCTTGAAATAGAAAAGAAAAATGCAGTAAGTAGCCAAATGTAGGAATATAAGTGGCCTTACACAAATGTTTTACTGAAACATTCTATTACTATGGTGTAATTTTCTTAATCATCATATTCAAAATTGTCTTTTTATAATTTTGAGATTTTTTTTCTTCAAAAATACACTTTTTTTTTGGAAATATTTTGCTCCATCAGATTGTGAAGAGGTATTTGCATGAATATCCTATGCCTGTTCAATTTTGTTACCATCCTTCTTCTCTTAACACGCAAATGACTGATTAGAGGCATTTAGGAGATAATGAAACAATTTAAATATGCAACTATTTTTCAGTGGTGACCCGGCTCGATCAAAATTCCTAGGAGGAAATGAGAGATGACTACATTATTGCAGTGAATAAAAGCTGCCCTGGCAGAGCAATAGTTGCAGCCCTCTGACTCACTGATAAGTCCTGGCTGCTCATTTTGCAGTGCCAGAGAACAGGTCACGCACACGCCAAGCCTGTAGCGGGTGTGGGGCAGGAGCATTTTGTGCAGAGTTCATACCTTCCCGTTACAGCCTGGGCTTATCCCATATTGATCTGATTTGTGTGCACAAACGCGCTGAGGACTGATGGTAGCAAAAACTTGTGGTTTTGCACAGTGGCCATCGAGCTGCCTGTCCAGGCGCTGTGGGAAATGTCAGAGCAGGAGGTGATGCTGTCCGTCAGGTCTGCTGGAAAGCACTGGTTCTGTAGCTGGCAATCTGCTAAGCAGAAAGCCTGCTGTCAGCCTGCTACAAAACTTTTCAGGGTTCATCTCTTGGCAGATGTGTTGCTTTAATACAGACACACGTAGTAAAGGCTTCATCTTGGCCAGCTTGAGAGATAGAGCCTGGAGCTGAAGGTGTCACCACTTTGTAGAAAATTGGTGTTACCATTTTGTAAAAAATTGGTGTTACCCTTTTGTAGAAAATTGGTGTTATATGGGGACATCAGCAGTTTTTAAGAACTGGATAAGTCACAGGTGGGTGGCACCCAGCACAAGTTCAGGATAAATACTTTTATTGTTATAGTGCTGAGGACAGAATGTAATTCAGCTTCTGCCTTTAAAGTGCTGGCTGCTGTTTGCTAAATCCTGAGATTCACAAAGCCAGCTCCAGGTGAACATCTGCTGCACTGCAGCAAAGGGGCTGGAGGTGAAGTGGTTTTGTCCTTGGCAACTCCAGGAGCTGGGGAAGAGGAGTTCTGCTCCCTGGAGTGCTGTGTTTCAGCATATAAGGAGCTGTCTTCGCATGCAGTACTAGGCAAAGTGGAGCAAGATAAGGTATATTTTGCTTTGACCACAAAAAGTGTTAGAAAAACAGGAAATATACTTTTATCTGAAGTGGTCACTTTATTTAGCAGACAGAAATGGACGACTTCATCCAGGATACTCTGTAAAATGTGATAAGCCTTCCTCAAAGCTTATCTTTATTCTGAATCTCAGGATTTTTTATTGGCTTGTTTAATTGCTTCTATTTTAGGTAAGTCTGAAGGACTCAATATCAAAACTCAAAGTGCAGGAGATATCAATAATGATTTTTCAACTGAGTTATCTTAAAACAATGTTGCAGCTACTCAGGGGCATTTTTTCCCCACTATAACTTTGATCTCCTTTGCTCTTAGGAGATAAAAATAGAAAGATTCATGGGTGTTTTAGTACAGCAGCGTTTTTAAGAAATATTGAGAATCCGTGATTGAGTTCTAGTGTAGAAACATACAGAGTGCTGACAGTGCCAGGTACTCATTTAGAAAGAAAAAAGCATGCACTAAGCCCATAACATTTTATAAAAGACTGTACCTGCATTGTCTTTTTTCCTTGTCCTTTCTGAATAATTAAAAAAATTGCCACTTAATATATTGTCTGGAAACTTTATTTTTTTTTCAGTGTAAAATGTAGGACATGACACGAAGACACAGCACCTGTGGAAAACACCAGAGGAAGTGAGATGTAAGCAGCGCTGGTGCTGGTCCTCTTTCTCAAGGCATCTCTTGAACAAATTTTTGGGAGAACTAACATTAAGAATTATAAGACAATTGTTTTGCCTAGCAAAGGAGAAAAGAGTAAGAGGTTCCATTTTGTTACATAGTTCACATATAAAATATGCTAAACAAATATCTTTGAAATGTACTAATAATATCGTATCAATAGTAGAGAAAGTCTTCTTGAGCCATAACATTTTCCCTGAGAGGTAATATAAAATGGGCTCATCGGTTTGTTTCCAGCAAAAACTTTCACTTCTGATGGGAGGCAAAGTAAGTGTATAATTTTATTACCTGGTATTGTTTTGTTTGGACAAAACTTTTTTAATTTTTTTTTTTTTTTTTACTGATAGATGTAAATTGTCTGAGCTGGAAAATTCTCCACCTCACATTCATTCTGCCACTGTAATGGTAAACAATGAATGAGATTTGCTTTTCATATTCGGTGCAATAAATAATCTCATCTGCAACACAGCTGTATGCTTCAGGTGCAGCAATACCAACAGTGATGGTAAAACATGTTTCTTTAGAAAACACTTGGAAAGATAAGTGAACTAACTCTTCTTGGACTCTCAGCTGTGAATAGAGGCAGGTTCTTTAAAACTAAGCTGTTTACATATTTAATGCAGTTACAGTGGTGACCACTCTATGGAAAGAAAAAGGGGGATATAAGTTTTGCTGACAGAGCAGAGTGCATTGGTCAGAGGGATGATCTGCATGCCTGCTAGGAGCTCTTCTTCATCCTCAAGGGCTGCAAGTTGGGGAGAGGATGGAGAAGGCCTTGCTTTAATGGAGGTAGAGAGTGACTCAAGGACCATTCCTGTCTGCCACAGGTGCTGCTGATCCCCCCTGTTTGGGCAGCTAGTGCCTTGTGACTCTTCCAGTAACTGTGTGCATAAAAAAGGGTAAAGAGGAAAACATTTTGTGTGGTTCTACCTTTCTTTCCAGATGATTTTCATAAACCAAGGTCAGTCAAACCAGTAGCAAGCAAGGCACCAAGAACTATGCGTGGAGCAGTAGGTCCTGTGGCTCTGAGCTCCTTGAACTTCTTGACCATGCTGTGGGCATTAACATGGTCCCACTGCACCACCTCACCCCCACTCCTTCGAGCTCAGCCAGCTCCACAGCCCTGTTCTTCTTGGTGGCTGACAGCAGAGGGCTGCTCTCAAACAGAACCCATTTTGCTGGGCTGCCCCAGAGGTCTTATGTTTCAAAAAATGTAGCATCTGTATTTCTGGGTGTAGTCCCAGTGCCCCATAATCCACCACAGAGTGATATGTCAAAAATAAAATCGTTTTAGAAAACAAAACAGCATACAACATTGTTTCTTCAGCCATGTGATATACTTCTATTAAAATAAACTCCAGTGTATAGGTACATCATATGACCAATAAAAAAACCCAGCTAAATGCATATACGAATTTTCCATCTGCAAACAGATAACTACAGGTATATGCAAAACATGTCCTAAAATATCTCCTTTCTATCACACTGAAAACTTGGTTTCTTAGTTGTACCCATCATATAACTTAACAGACACATATATAACCTATTTTTCACACAGGCAGAAAACCTGTCACCATTGTTTGATTCCTTACCAACAGGATTTTACTATTAACTTCTGCTTTTAAATGTATTCTTAATGTAGCCACACTGTATTTATGTGTTCCTTCAGTAATTAATGTGTACCTTCTCCATGCAAGTTTTGCTTCCAGAGGGTATTGTTGGAATTTTAATACTTTGGTACACAGAATTACCATATGCTTATTGTTTTCTGAGTATTGTAACAGTGAAAACAAAAAGCATTTCTCTGTGCCAAAAATGAATGTCTATGATTAAAGATGTTCTTGTGTTTCTCAGGTGTTTTTGATGCAAACTAGTTAATGCAGAAAACAATACTGAACACTTAATGTTGGCATATGTTGGTGCAGGTATGTCTTTTAACTCTCTTACAGCTATGCTTTTGAAATATTGTAAGAAATGGTTTAAATGCAGGAGGGAGGGGGAAGATCTTTTTTTTATTTGCCAGATATTTTCTTACCATTCAACCTTATCACTTATCATTTCCTAAGTTTCTTTGCACCTAGGTAACACGTAGCAGTAGTAGTAGCTGGTTTGGTATTGCAGTTCTAGGTCAATCACTGTTGTTACCTCTGGCCAAGCCACCTCACCCTGATATCGGGCTTCCTCTTTCCAGGCTTCTGGGAGAGTGTGAAGCAGTATGACAGATGAGAGTCTGTTTTTTTTAAGTCTGCTCGCATTTCATTTTTTCTATATGTAGTAAATGGTGATATTGTTTAATTTGGAGATGGACATAAGAGGTGATATTTTTTGCATGTGCTCTGCGCACTTCTCTTTAAAAAGAAGTTTCTGAGCTGATGAGTTGCTGGTTTATTCTGACAGAAACCAGATGTCTACCAAGGATGGAGCAGGGATAATTTTTAATTAATATCATAATGAATTTCATGCAGCCCAGATGCCCCTCCTGCTGACGAATGTTTCAGCCTATGCTCTTTCAAAACCATCAAGAAAATAATGTGAAGAGAATGTTTGTCTTCCCTGAAAGATGGAGATAGGTTTGAGGACATTTGTACACTTCCTAACAGAAAAAAAAAAAAAAAGAATTAAAAATTCCCTATTTTGCCAGTAATGACTATTTTCTGTAAAGGGAAATGAGTAATTTTGAAGGTAGCATGAAGACATGGAGCTGTACGGAGAATCTCAGGCCCCTGCATCCTGACACAGTACAGCTCCAGGGAAGGAGCCACTGCGTGCTCTCATCCCAGTGCTCCAGGAGATGTTCGTTAATGCAGTCTGTGGTATTATGACTAAGGGAACTGTTCAGGCTCACCAGGAAAAATTTGGTCATTACTGAAGTTTGCACTGGGACTTGCTCAGTATCTCTTTATGCTGAAGCAGATATCTAAGCTGTAGTTAGGAAAGTACAGGGACAAAGTCTGAGTTTAAATAACAGTTCTTGGTAGCTCTGAAGAAGCTGCTGCTGGCATACTCTGAATAAAAAGCATTTTTAAGAATAATTTTAATAATTGAAACAAACTCTTGATGTCATTCTGCTCTAGCTGGGGCCTGGGCTTCCCACAAAGATCTCCATGTCCAGACATTTCTAGATTGTTCCTTTTCTTTTGATTAGGATCACATTGAAAATACCAGCCTCCTGACATGAACACAGCAAAGGACTTGCTCATGGCAGCTGTTGTGGTTTGAGGCTTGGAATGGGGGCGTGACCTTCCAGTAACTGGGAGGACCCCGGGTGGGGGTGAAACCATTGTATTCCCTCCCCTTCCCACACACACTCTGATAAGAGGCAGGGAGTGGTTTCTTATTTCACTCCTGCCTTGGAGCTCGGAGAGGAAAGTTCTCCTTTCACTCCGTGGGACCCTGGAACCATTTCTGAGGGTTTTGTCTATTTTACCTTTTGTATTATTCCCCTAATCTTTGTATATATTATTTTCCTTACCTCCCTTTTTCGTTTTCTGTTCCTTGTTAAACAATATACTTCATTTTTTTTTCCAAAGTGTATCTCTCTCTCTCTCCGGGGGGGAGAGGCGAGTACATAGTTCTGTTCCGTGTGGGTCCTGCCCTGAACCCCTTTTTACACGGAACCAGGACAGCAGCCAAGTGGGCAAGTGCTGCAGATCCTGAGCTTGCCTGGTGAGGTGTGTATGGGGGGGCAGCCCCCTCGCAGTTCCCCAGTTCATGGAGGGCTATGTACACCATGGCTCTGCCTCCCCAGGATAAGTCTGGCTGCATCTGCACCATGGAGAACCAGTCTTCATGCAGTGACAGAGAGGTGGAGATGGTGGATGGTGCTAATGGGCCTCCAGACCATGCCTGGACAAGGCAGGCTGCTGAGATGCTGACTTCACCACCCTCCCGGGGGAAGGGGAGTGCCTCTGTGTGTGAGGGGGACAGTGCCTACCAGAAGAACAGCCGTCTGTCATGATGCAGGCGAATGATGCCTTTCTGGGGGAAAAAAGAAGCAAAAATGGGACAGAGCATATTGGAGGTGGGCCATGACATCAAACTGCCTGTCGCACCTCCCCATTGGGGACAATTACCAGCATCACCCCAGGTTTACTCTTTGTGCTGATTTCCTTGAAAGTTTTATTGCTTTATTGAAAGCCCGCTTGCATTTTGCTGACAGATGCCCTTGCTGCAGCATTATCGATTTGCTTATACAGCCCGAGGAAAGTCGGACTGCTGGTACCAAAAAAAGGCTAAGTCTGTGTCATGGTCATGGCTGGCTGTTGCAGAGACAGCAGGGGATTTA
Source organism: Merops nubicus (assembly GCF_000691845.1). Taxonomy (NCBI): domain Eukaryota; kingdom Metazoa; phylum Chordata; class Aves; order Coraciiformes; family Meropidae; genus Merops; species Merops nubicus. The sequence goes on along the minus strand of NW_008580901.1, from coordinate 8,224 downwards.
GTGAGAGCATCTCCAGAGCCTGTAGTGGAGCTGGAGAGCTGACATTCCCCAGCAATCCAAAGCATGAGTGGCCTGGGGCTGTAAGCCATACGGTCCAACACATAAAAGTGTTTAAAAGCTGAAGGAGTTTAAAGACCATAAAAATGATTAAAAAGTCCCTTTGAAGTACTCACCAATGTATAGACTATATTGCTTACTACTACAGGCTGAAAAAGAGATGTAAGGATGAGAATTCCCGTTTGAGTCTCCAGGATCCCAGGATGCCTTTGGGGACAAATATTTAGGCTAGGAGCATGGTGGGAACAAGCTCACAGTGGAGACAGGCAGGTGCTGGGCTGGATGCCTGCAAATGTGTGTAATTCACACCCCTCCATATCTGCCCCAGACCCGTGGGGCAGGCATGGCCCTGCAGCCCCAGTGCGGCACAGCTGGGCCAAACAGTCCCTGCCAGCACTGGGTATGTGATGAGAGTCGGCTTGGAACATTTCAGGCTGTGCCTTTTGCTGTGTGTTTGGTTTATTTCTAGCTTGGAATATGTGTATGTGCAAACATATACATCAATGCCAATTTTAATCTTATTGTTCAAAACTTAGCACAAATATGACACAGTTTTGCCATCAGAAATTAAAATGAGTGGTTTTAAATGCCAAATTAGACCCACTCATTAGACAGACACATAACAAGAGAATATTTTGGTGCCAGAGTGTCAGCCTTTCCTTCTAGGGAAAATGGTTGTACTGCAGTTTATGTGCTTCAGGCAAGGGATGCCATCCAGAGATATCTTGGCAGGCTTGAGGAGCGGGGCCACGTGAATCTCATGAAGGTCAACAAGGCCACATGCAAAGTTGTGCACGTGAGTCCCCTCCCTGGAAGTCTGCAAGGCCAGGTTGGATGGGGCTTTGAAAAATCTGATCTAGTGGAAAGTGGCCCTGCCCATGGGAGGGTGTTGAACTAGCTGATCTTTTAAGGTCCCTTTCAACCCAACCCATTCTGTGATTCTATGGTTTTGCCAGAAAATTCAGTCACAGCCCTTTGCTGGATGCTGTTTAATATCTGTACTGTCTTCCAAACACTCAAAACCCACTCTGTCGTGTGTGGCTCTCTCTGGATGCAAACATGTTTGCAGAGATTGCTTCTGCAGGGAGGTTTGTGAGATGTACAGGCTGCAGGGAGCGAGTAGTGGGGCTTTTATTTCCTCTCTGTGTCTCACAATGCAGCGCGCACGGGCTGGGAGCTCTGGGAGCACTGTGAGCCTCCAGGCTTGAGGAACATAATTTTAAAGCTTTTTCTTTCTACCCTTCACTGAGTGTTATTCAATGTGCATTTCCACAGTCCTTTTGCTGTGCTGTTAGCCCCGCAATCAGCTTTCCCCATCATTGAGCTCAGTGGGTGTTCGTATAGTAATTTAACAGTCCGAAAATTATTTCTGGCAAGACGAAGAGCTGGCAGAGCCCCAGTACAACCACTATGCCTCACATGAGCACGATTGCTGTTGCAAATCTACCTCAGTTTTCCCACCATGTAGCTCCCACCTTGCTAAAGCCAGCTCCTACTTAGTTGGCAGTGGGGTCTGTTTTAATCACGGGCAGTTTTAGGTGCTGCTCCTAGCCTAGTAGAAGGGAGGTCTTACACCCGCTCGTTCCTAATGGGTGCAGTTGTGGGAATGCTCCGGGTGAACTTGCAAGTAGAGGTTACTGAGTTCACGTCCATAATGGAAAACAACAAGTTAATCACTCTGTATTACTTATTTTGAAATTTGATTTGTATATGCTGGCTGTTTTCACTGCTGATTCATCTGTGATGAAAGCTCGTATGATAGCATCACAGAAGTATAGCTTTTAGCAGGTGGAAAAAATGCAGATCTCCAGATGCCCTGGCATCTGGTGAAATGTATGTAACATTTTGGGACTGACCTGGAAATACAGTAACCAGACATTTTAATTAAAAGTATAATTGCACTTTTTTTTTTTTCCTCTTATATTGCATGGATTCAAGCCAACAGGTGCTTTTATTGTGAATCTGAGGCCTGGAATTTATTAAAAGCTTGGCTTTCAAATAATTAACCTGAAATAGGGGATGACTTGCACAGCAAATCTTTCCACTTGGAGCTAGGGAATACATTAGGCCTTTTCATTCAGTCAACACATTTCTTGATTTCCATCAGGTATAGGATGGATGGCACCTTGTGTGCAATGCCAGAAACACATGCCTCCAGCAGTAAATCCCCCAAACATTCACCAAATCTGCAATAGGAGGCTCACAGCCTCCCCGCAAAAGGAAGCCATTAATTTGGTATTTCTTTCCAGTCTCAAACCACTGTTGCTTGGATCCGAGTCCTATTCCAACTGAACATGGGAAATAACTCCGTCACTATCACAAAAGAAAGTATGTTGCAAAAGCCCCATAGTTTTTATTTAAAATGTTGCTGTCATAAAATTCCAGACTATGAAATGAAGACCTCAGATTCCCACTGGAACCTTACCCATTCCCCCACACCCACTTTTTAAAATATATAGATACATAGTCACAAAACATAAAACATGCTGCAATGATACAAATATATTTTTATACGGAAATTACAGTACATTATAAACCATTAAAATAAATTGAGGCACTAGACTGTACATCGGCTCTGTTCTGCACTGGCTCTGAAGCTGATAGACTTACTTTCAATGAACAAAAGAATATTTTCTCTGTTTAGTGAACATAACTTTATGGGTCCTATCAAACAATGTGCTTTGTTGTGAGACGTCACAAGGGTTGCTGGTCCTTTCAGAACCACAATGCACCTACACAAGACATATCGCTGCAACAATATCAAAAAATTATAATTTTATTGAATGTACAACTAAAAAAAACAAACAACCCCATCAGTTATTATGAAATAAATAGTTATTTCATACAGTGGTTAATTTATATTACACTGCATTGGCCATTGGAGCAAATGAAGTTTAATAAATAATGCATGGGAATGTCTCATTTACGCCTCCGTTCATAATTCTGTGCTGTGCTCCTTTCAGAAGATCCTGCAAAAAATTAAGCAGAATGAAGCACATGGTGCAGCCTTGCACAAACCTTTGCAAGCACAAGGAAACATCAGAGACCTGCAGCCTGCTGGGTCACTGCTGGACCCCACTGGCACGTTTGGAACTGAGATGAGGGCTCCCTTGCCAACCCTGAGATGCTTTGGTTTTACCCCTCAGACTACACTACCCTGAAGGAAGGCTGAAGGTCTGAGCAGTGTTTTCCACCTCCTGTCTACCAAGCTGCTTGAAGCACCATTAACTCAGAGCCTCTTTACCTCCCAGTAAACCATCTAACTGATGGGTTCTGAGCACGCAGACCAATTTGTGGGTAGAGGCTTTCTGCATTGACATGTCCACCTTCTGTCCTGCACAGTCAACTCGTTTCAAGTTTAAACCCTCCCTGTCACCGAGCCAAATATATAGCAATACCTCTCACTGAAATCTGCAGCCAGAGCTAAGAAAACATCAGACTACCCTGTAGACCAACTGCAGCTCAGAATAGTCTTCAGTAACAAATTTAGTGTTTAGTAGCGGCAGATGTCTCCTTCTTGCCTTTTGAAAATGAAAGGGAAACCCAGACAGTCCTTCTGAGGCAGAGCCTGGCCATAGGGTGACAAAGCTGAGCTCCAGAGCTCCCTTTGCCTCCACCTCAAAGGGAGGATTGCTGCCTCAGAGTGTGTCTGTGCCTGACAGCTGCAAGCAAACGCACAGTGCATTTGGGGGGATTCAGCACTGCATCCTGCAGGGAGCTGCCGTTTTGGATCAGTGCTGCATCCTGCAGGGAGCTGGCATTCAGTTCAGGGACAGTTTTAAATTAATGACTTCAGTTTTCACCAGGCCAGATGCAAAATGAGTTGAGCTTTCTTTCTCAATACCGTATCTTTACTGTACGTGTGACTGTTCTCTAGCTTCTACTTGAAAGGCTCATCCAACAGCCTGCACAGCTTGGGAGACAGCTAGTGTCAGACCCCACTCTGCCAAAGCGGGGAGGGGACACCAGCAGCCCAGTACCCTGCTTTGTCACGCAGGCTTTAAACCGGCACCGGACTCACACCCATCAGCATGCGGTACTGACTCCTGCACGTCACCAGGGGACCTGGGGACTTTTTGCAGAAGAAGAAAACCACAGCACCAAGCCACAGCACCAAGAAAAGGTCCTGCCCAGCTAAATG
>NW_008580901.1:0-3995 GCF_000691845.1 Merops nubicus | reverse complement strand
TCAGCAGGAGAAGTAAGGACAGTCCTAGCACCTATTCCTGAACTTGCCTTGATTACACAGTTCTTAGGACCTATCTTCTCCTCCAGAGGAGCAGAAGAGCAACTTCTTACCATTCTCCTGTCGGGAAACTGGACAGAAAAGCAGTGAATTCTAGTTTTACCTGTCAGCCAGGTATATTTTGAAATAAGGGCAATAAATTCTTTGCCTTTTTAAAACATTTGCTGTATTTTACATTCTTATGTTAATGTAAATGTAATCCCAATGGAAAACAAACCAAATATATTACTTCTAGGCTATTTACTTTTGTGATAGCAGATATATTTACAGGTATTATGCACTTAATAGCTATTGCCACCACAGATAAAATTACACTAAATTATTCATGATACATAGCAATTTTCAAAATGATGCAGAGTTAATATTACTAGTCTGAACAGGGTTTAATTGAAAATAAAAGTTACTGACAACCATAATTGCAGAATATAGATCACAGCACGTATCCACATAATATAAAGGTGTCAGCTAGTAATTTAACTGTTATCATCCATTTAACAAAACAGTGAGAACTATTTTAGAGGCAAGGAATACTTATTAGGTTTTTTATTTTTAAAATTCCTATTCCATGGAGTTAAGTGACACTTTATGGTTCACAGTGAAGGATTTCCTCAGTACAGCCCTATAGCACAGGGAAAGTGGAGCAACTGGCAGTCTGCATTCACCCACACGAGGGAGAAGGATTCTGCCCTACATAGATGCCATGAGAAGAAAACACAAATTCACACTGTCAATTCAAAGCTTAAAATGCTTCTTGGTTTTTGTTTGCGGTTTTTGTTTGGAGTTTTTGTTTGTTTGTTTGTTTTTTAGGTAAAATGAAAAGCTGGAAGCGGCTGGGAATGTTTAACAGCATGACCTGAAGAATGAGGTAGTGTTAATGGCAGATTTCTGGTTTTCCACTTTCTGCTCCAAGTTTGAGGAATAATGATCTCCAAAGAACATGAAAATATCAATTTACCCAAGGAGATCTGGATTTAGATCACAAATTTAAATGAGCTTTACATTTTTAGCCTCTTCATGTTTCTAGATGTGTCAGTAAAATTTAGTTTCTTCTTGTATTAGCACTTTGGAGGCCAGCAGAACATGCTGCTGTCAAGGACAATGCAGTAAGGAAAGTACTCCGGGGACTTCTACCTGCCTTTGCCTGCAGCTCAGGCCAGCCTGATCATCTCAAGCTCTGGAGTGAAGCATTCCCTGAAATATCCTGGTTAACAAAGAAAGTCCTGATCCTTTTTCAGAGAACTCTGGATCTACTCTACATAAAGACAGCATCTGCTGGGAGAGTGTGGGCACACAGCTCATGGTGGTTTGGGATGAGGCTTGGCCGCAGCCCCACCCCAAGCCACCATGAGCTGTGTGCCCACAGGAGAGAACAAAGAGGAACAGAAAGAAGATGATATATATCATCAAGTACCAGATTTAGTCATATACATACCAGAATTTAAAGATCTTTTGCCCATAAGTCCAACAAAGGAGTCCGTTTTATGCCCTGAAAAAATATATTTTGGGGTGTTTTAACATGTTTTAAATAGGCAGTCTTTTAAGGTAATATGTTCTTACAAGAAAGGAAGACACAGACTCCAAAACTGTTCATCTCAGACTAGTTCCTCACACCATTCTCAGAAAATGGAGAATGAACACCAATGTGACTGATCAGGCTAAACAGGTCTGACCAAGGCACAGGCCAGTCAGTGGACTTCATCTCATTAACTCAGATAGACTTGGTTTGTGGGTGTTTTTTTTTAAGTATAATGGAAAAACAATGGCAAATAACCGATTCTTATTCCTTTCCCAAGACAATTCCTATTGATTTGAGCAAATGCATAAGAAGGAAGTGTCTTGGTATTGCCTGCATCTGTTTGATGCATCTTCTCTACCTGTTAGTGTCCTGTTCCGTAATGTGGAAGAAAAGTCTTCCTTGCAGGTCAGGCAGTGCTCTTACTGGAAAGGAAACCAATGGGACTCTGTCTGGACACATCTCTGCTAGACAGTCTGGCTCTATTATTGGAATATTTATGAGTTCAGATGTTACCTTCCTGTTCCATTAATACTCCTCAGGGCACTGAAAGTGTAGAGGATAAATTACTCCAAGTTTTGACCAACACCATGCATCAGATATAGTGGTAGCTATAGTTTCAGATAAGGAACCAAAAGGATCCATTCTTCTTTCTCTAAGCTGGCTTTTGAAGCAAACTTAGAAATTTCTCTTTGGAAAGGATTTTACTTGGCTAATTCACCTACAAAGCAAGATGAATGATCCTCAAACCTCACAGGTATTAATTCAAGCTGAAACAGTTTCAGAAAGCCGTAATTTTTTACTTTAAACAGCAGATTATTTGGCATGAGCTTTGTATCAGACTCTTTAATTGGTCTTCCAATACATAATCCTAGTGATAAAAGCTTGTGGCTAACAGAACACCAGGACAGTTATTGATCTCTGTGGACAGAGGAGGTCTCACAGAATACATAATCATTTTTTATTTATTAGAAGTCTTCCGGCTCCTGTCTAAGCATCTTCAGATAAATTCAGAGCACAAAACTATCACTGTGCAGGACAGGGTAAAACCACGCTGCTGATAACATCTCCCACTTGGTGATACACAGAATTATGCAGGTAATGGTCAAGATGTGCTTGTTTATATGGCAGCACATCATCAATCAGCCCAGCTGTGAGTGGGAGTGTGATTCCCACCCAGACAGCACTGAGAGCACAGGCACAGTATCTCATGTGCAATGACACGGGCTCTCCCGTGGAATCATTCCTAGGGATATGGGAATTCACTATTCTCATTTTCCAGATTTTGCCATCTTAATTGCTGTTCTCTGAGTCTGGCAGGAAGCCTGCCTTGCGTGTGAGAGAGACTTACAGAATCCCCCTCATGGGAAATAAGAGAGAGCTGCAATATCCACACATTAATGTGGATTGAAATCTCAGAGCTTGGGACGGCTCATATGGGGCACAGGCTCGCAGCTGCACTGAGAAGGTTTTCCATCCCTTAACAGAACATTTCTCCACCACTGGTGCTGCCAGCCCTTAGCTGAACCCAGACACCTTCTAACCCCCTCAAAGACACTATTCCCTATTTGAATGTCTTCTAATGATTACTTAAAATATTTGCATTTTTAAAACTTACTTTTGTGAGAGATCTGGCCATATCCTGATTGGAAGGGGAAAGGAAAAAGGAAAAAAAAAAAAAAAAAAAAAAGAAAATGAGCTGTCAAAGAGGATTGGCATATATATATATATGATGCCACTGCAGTGCTCTGAAGGATCAAATACAGAAACTACCCCAAAACACGCTCCACGTAAGGGTAATTAAGATGACCATTTACAACAACATTTCCCTTTGAAGAGACTACAAAAACTTGTTCTAGCTAACCTACACAATTTAGATCTGTTTAGCTCCAGTTTCTTAGATCAATGCTTGGATCACTAAACATGTAGAGAACACAAGAACAATTGGATACACAACTGATTTCCACACTTGGGCGATTCAGTGGCACTTATGCCAATCCATGAGTTATGGTGATACTCCTTTCTGGTATTGCCACAACTGGTGTGCACGTAGCACTTGAATGGTTCATATACCTGGTTTTTTTTTGTTTTTTTTTTTTTTTTACAAAAAAACAACCCAAACCAAGCCCCAAACCAAACAACCTGCATCAGACTTCTGAGAGAGGTTTAATGCATTAAACCCCAGTGAGAACCGCTGTAAAGTTGGCAGTGGCACTAGGAGGGGAGGCATGCAGAGGGGCGTGACGGGACCGAGCCCCCCGCCCTGCTCACCGGCATCCCGCTTGCCCATGAGTCCGAAGAACTGCTGAGGCCGGGGTCTCCGGGCCATCCTCTGCAGGAAGTGCTCCAGGGGCAGCGACAGCTCCTCCTGCGGGGCGACAGCGGCCGGCACTCAGCGCGGACCCTCCCGTCCCGCCCAGGGGCA
>NW_008580900.1:1260-1608 GCF_000691845.1 Merops nubicus | reverse complement strand
ATAGCAGTTTCCTAGTCCCCTGCCCTGTTGGTGCCCATTGCAGCAGGCAAGTCTAGCTCAAGCCTCCAGTTTCCTGAGCAATTCAAAGTTCTCCTGAACTTAGGCAGCTAACAGGGTAACCACGATGATATTTCTTTGCTTTGTGGGCTTTTCTTTTCCAATTATTACACAGTTTTATTATTCTCTTCCTACGTATCTGTGCACAACTTATTTCTGCAGACTCTTAAACTGAGTGCATGTTGGTGAGATCAAACACACTTACAAAAGAATCCCAGCTTGGTGAGGTTGGAAGGGACCTCTGGAGATCATCTCATCCAACCCTCCTGCTTGAGCAGGGTCACCAGGCTG
>NW_008580900.1:0-1233 GCF_000691845.1 Merops nubicus | reverse complement strand
CAGAGCAGGATACTCCAAATCCCCTCTGGGCAGCTGCTCCAGGCTCTGCCACCCTCCCAGCAACGAAGTTTTTCATCCTGTTCAGATGCAACCTCCTGGATTCTAGTTTGTACTTTTTGCCCCTTGTCCTGTTGCTGGGCACCACTGACAAGAGTCTGGCTCCATCCTCTTGACCTCTGCCCTTTAGATATCAACAAGCATTGATCAGATCCCCTCTCAGCCTTCTGTTCTCCAGGTCCTACACTGCTCTTGCCACTGAGGTCTATGGTAGGAGGAACTCATTCTTTTACCAAGATGAGCATGACCTGACACAACAAGTGGTGTCTTAGAGTATAAAACCAGCCAGTTAAAACTTTAATACCTTGTTCCATCAAGCATTTCTGGCTGTCTCTTAACAAACCATGTGGCCATGCTGTAGAAACAGCAGGGTGCATGGGAAAATACAGAGCACGTGCTCTGTGTGAGGCTGGAGTCTTCCTTTCCTTGGGCTCGATTTTTCCAGGAGCAGTATACAGCATCTATGAGCAGGTCAGATTCAGTCTAATCTGTCCTGATTTCATTGCATTTAAGAAGAGCTATTGTGATATTTCAGCATTTCTTCAAGTCTCTACTTACATAAGATTTGTTTGTTCTCTCTAAATCTTTTTTTTTTCCCCTTCCTGACAATCTTGTTTTGGAAAAAGCAAGGAAAAACAAGGAGTTGGTACAGAGCACTTATTTAAGCCTGAAATGCTGTCTTGGTCTGGAAAAACAAGCCTTTCCTGATTTCCTAGCTTTGTGCATAAGACTTTAACGAGTCACATCTGCTAGTTCTTCACGTCATGTTACATTATGAATCTTTATGGGCAATTAACTGGTTGGGTATGAAAACACCCACGCTAGTAATGGGTCAATGGGCACATCCAGTTTCAGAATTCAGCTCAGATGGCTAAGTCTGTCTCCAAAGAAAAAGCACACTGTTTTCATCCTGATGAAGCCGACGAGACAGTGGCAGGACAGCAACAGAAAACTTTCTCTGAGGCAGAAATGTTGGCTGGTGGAAATGGCTGGTGCTCTTCCCTCCTTATCTTCTACTTTAAACAAATGGCAATAGCCAAATAACTTCTATGTAATTACACTTCTTATGGCCATGAAAATAATTGAGATGAGATGATAAGTTACTCGAGCTGTTCTTGGTTTCTGAGTTTAACAAAACATATTTCCAGCTCTAGCAGGAGTTGTGCAGCCAAAAAA
>NW_008580899.1:0-24042 GCF_000691845.1 Merops nubicus | reverse complement strand
GCCGCCTGCTGCCCGCCCCCAGCTCCCGCCCGGCCCCGGGGGAAAAACAACCCCGTCCCAGCCCAACCAGGATAGGTACTCGCCCTTAAAAAAATGTATAAACTAATACAAAATACGTGGTTCAGAGATGTAAGTAATTGACTTTGCTGACTGATATAGTGTCATTTAATTGTGGATAAATCACAGTTATTTGGGGGCTTTGCATGTCATCAGTTCCAACATTTTAAGGATTTTGTTAGGCATCAGTCAAAACATTTGTGGCCTTGAAAATAAGAGAGCCACAGAACAGGAAATGGGAATTTCCATAGAAGCTCTTGCAGAGCTGGCCCTGTGCTCCTTCAGCTGAGAGACCCCACTCCCAGGACCTCCATCAGAACCCCGTGGATGGCAGCCATTTGTGCATTGACCTGTACTTTACTCTCTGATGGTGGTTGCCTACTGAGAGAGGAATGAAAGTAGCAGAGGAAAGCAAAAAGGATGAAGAGGAAAGTTGTGACAAGAAGAGAATCCAGCTTGCGAGGCAGGCAGGGTTAGTGGCAAAATGGGACCTGGAGAGTACGAGGCGGGATGAGGAGAGAAGGATATGGGCAAGGCGGAAGTGTAGGAGTAGGAGAACACATTGAGAGAATGGTATGAGAACTGGCATGGGAGGAGAGCAAGGCATCCTGACACATGAGGAAATGAGAAATAATCCTGCTTCTGAGCTTCTCATGTAAAGGTTGTACGTTTGCAGGAGCCATGTGGCACAGATTTGGATTAGAGTGGGAAAATGCATTGTGGCCCTGACTCATACAATGATGCTAGCCTAAAGACATAAAAAAACCTGAATTCCTTCAGTTCCATGAAATACTTATAATGAGAACTTGGGTAACTATTAGAATCATTTTTAGAGGACAATCACTTGAGACAATGACTCTATTACAAGAAAAGAATAACTATGAAGTGAATGAAAACTTTCTATTACCTGGTCATTTCTTCCTCCAGCTTTCCCATCAGAGTGTAAGAAAAAATTCCTACAGAAAAATTAATCGATGTATGGTTCCATAAAGAAAAATTTGCTAGAGAGAAAATTAGAGAAAAGCTAATTACTTTTAATCACATGATACTAATTTTCTTCAGTAAACTCCTATTCCAGCAATGCTGAATGAAGATTAAGAGCAGTCGGGTACCTAGCCCCTGACCATGTTTAAAGGAACTGAAGCTATGCAACACATTACAAAGCTTTTTCTGAAGCCAGAAGCGAACACTCTACCTGTAATATCATAAATAGTTAAAAAAACCTAGTTAAATTCAGCTACTCTAAAATCACTAGCCTGAATTCCACATTTCAAATACAATATTTTCTCTGGAATGTGTGCTGATTCTATTAATATTTATAAATTAATACACTGGAGCTATAAACCTTATTTAATAACGGTCCAGTGTACTTTACAAATGTAGGTTTATAAATAAGTCCAGAAAATGACAGAATATGGTATTAGGCACTGCCCTCTAATTGTCCAGGGGACATATTTTTGTTTAATTTCTGTTGGCAGAGGTTAAAGCTGTAATTGAAGTGTATAAGGAGTCCTCTGCACGTGAAGCTAATCAGGAATGAGGGATTCTGGTGTGGGTGTTTGGCACTAAGTTCAGGATAAGCGTGCCTTGTTCTGGTTTGGCTCTGCAGTAAGAAGTGATCACAGAAACTTTTCAGACTTAGATACTGCACTTTATATTTACACTTGATTTAAACCTAGATTGATTTTTCTGGTGCATATACTGCTTAGGAGAAAGCAAATGGTGAGACAGAAGTAGCAACACCTGTGTTGGACTTTTTTTGGGATTTTTTGGGGAATACCTCTGTGCATCAGTAACAGCGATTCTTGTCCAAATATATTAGGGAGTGGTTAACTCATTTTGAAATCAATGCTTGACAGGTAAGCTAGGCGATTAAAATAAGCATAATGTTTTTTAATAGAGAGCATTTGGCTGAGCCATGCAAATACATGAATATAATGTTCAGCTCTTTGCCCTCTCTACTTCACTGTCATGTAACAAAGTGATGTTGGAGACAATACGGAAATAGCATGGAGGTTTTTGGAGAAGTTTAAGAGATTCCCCATGCACATAATGTAAGCAAGGCTCTCACTGGTTTAGAAGAAGAGGACAAAGTTTGATGATGTTTGGACAAACGGGACTCTTGGGTGCATCTCTTTGAAGTATGAAAATTTGTATTCTCACACTTAGCAGCAGAAAAGCATCATCCTTGTATCAGTCTGAAAGTCTTTTTTTTGTTGTTATTGTTTAAGTAAGAGGACCTATAATCATAGTCTTTGGGACACAATATCCTCCTAAAATACACAGCAGTTAGTAAACGGTGAAATATCTAATACTATTTGTGCTGGGTTGCATATTTATTGTGTTTGCCTTTATTTTTTTTTTGTTTATAAAGGGGTCTGTTACGTATTTTACTTTACACATTTAGTTTTGTTTAAGAACTTCTGATTTCAACACATAGTATGACACATTTTCTTCCTGTGCCTTTATCACCGTTTCCCATTAATACATTTATTTAATTCCTTAGCCCAAATTATAATACTTCGAAGTGTTTCCTTTAAAAGTGGCATAGCAGCTAACTAGTGAATGGCTTGTAACAGGACAGGAGACTGGTTGGAAGAAATACAGAACAGGTCAAAATTAAAGCCCTGTTATTTCTTGCAGTGGTAAGTGGGCCAACGACACATTTGGCCCACAGCATAGACGCAAACTGCTTCTCTGGGAATCAATAGCTTGAGATGTCATTCTAGCCTTTTTTTTTTTTTTTTTCCTAAATACAACTAATTTTTGCTACATAAAATCCATATTTCAATGCTACCAGCTAGGAGCTACAACAGGTCTTACCTGGATAAGTAATATTTTCTGAAGTAATAAAGCTATCTGTCATGTCACCAAAAACAATCATCAGAAGGGGGAGACTTGCTCCATGCAGTATTGCCATGGCAGTGCCCAGCACCATGAGGACTTTATCCTGACAGTCGGAGTATCGAAACTGAAACAGAACCATGCTGAAAGCGTCTCTAATTGCAGCAGGTGCATTTGAATGACAACACAGCGTTAACAGTACAGAAGGAGGCAGTAAAATGAGAAAGTTTTAATACATAAAATGGCAAAATCATAACACAAAACAATAACATCTTAATAACTGTTTTAAAAATAAAATAATTTTCTTAAAATATAAATAATAAAATATTAAAAACATTTAAAAAACAAAATTTGCATTGTTTAAGTATATCCTATTGTGATTTAAACTGATGACTATAACTGAAATAATAAAAAAAAAATTCTAATAATAGAACATCTATGATAGTCTTTATAATTTTATAATATCTTGGTGAGGTCCGTGGGATGCATCTTTAGCTGGGTGACCTTTGAAGGAAATGGGTTTTGCTGTGGCTATTACTTGAATGGAGTTGCCCTGGTCTTTCAGGTGAGTCAGAGCAGTTTAGGGCTTCTTGTCCTCTGTGAGGAAGCAGGAATTACCAATGTGTTTTTCTTTTCTCCTACATGTAAAGTTTTAATACTACTTTCCAGTTTCAGAAAATGAGGAGAAAGACGAGAGCTCTACTGAATACAGTGCTAGCACTGGGAATATGAAGAGAATAGTCACCATTTCTCCTGTATTGCACAGAACTGTTTTTCTCTTGCTTCCTCTGCAGAAAAAAAAGTTTTGTTTCAAATACTGGAATTATCCTTCAGGAGGTAAAGGGGCATTAGTTTTCCATGGGTATTTGGGAGACTTGGGAAGTCTTTTAGCTTGTTTTCTTCCTAAGGCTACTTCAGATTTTGTTAGAAACAGACTTTACTTAATTCTGACTAAGTCTTAAGTCTGCTACTACTTAAGCATGAAACTGAATTACTCTGGTAAACCTTAATACAGTTATCAATGAGATGGAAAGAGTACAGAAGCTGCCCTATCATTTCCTTTCTAAGCTCATGTGCAGTTTCATTTTAAGTCCACTGCAGAGCAGGTAACTAAAGATGTAATAAGATAAATTCTTATGGTATATTGTGAAAACTTCTTCAGATGATTGTGGTCAAGCCCTGAAACAGGTGCCTAGAGAGGCTGTGGAACTGTAGCTGCTGGAGATTTTCCAAACCTGCCTGAACAAGGCTTTGAGCAACCTGCTCTAACTTTGTTTGGCCTGATTTGAGAAGGGCATACAGGCCAGTTGATCTCCAGAGGCCCTCTTTATTATAATTGTTCTATGTAAAATGCAAAGATATCGTGGCCTGCATATAAAGGAAGAAAACTAAAACTGTGTTCTTTCAAATCACATGTTTAAAAACGAATGTAATTGTACTGTAAAATCTGCTGTGACTCTGTCCTTTTGTTTCCTGGATATGGATTTGGGTGGGAGAGTGGCTCAAAAGAGACTAGTTAATAATTAGTATAGTTCTGATAAGTTGGAATCAATTGTAAAAGAATAACTTCAAAATGGAAGCAAAGATTTCCTTGTTTCTGGCAATGCCCGCTGAAGGGTATTCCATTAGGCAGCTATGCCAGCTGCTTTTGAAAGCACAGCTAGTTGGGGAGATAAATTTCCTGGCACACACTACCTTTATGCTGGGGATTTTCCTTTTCTTTCTTTCTGTGTCTCCAAGCACATTTCAGGTCCATGTTACATGCCCCTCTGTTAACAGACCTATGGCAAAATCTGTTGGACATAGCTGGAAGAGTAAAAATCTCCAACATTGACAAAATTTAATCTAGTTTACTCTGTCTCTTGTGTCTGCCTTTTTTTCCTTTCTTCTCCATTTTCCCTTTCCATTGCTGATCTCTGAGTACTCTAACATAAACAGCAAAGGGCCCCCAATATAGCTTTGCAACATGAGTGGTGATACATATATAAAAGTTATAAATTTTAAACATTATTGTGAACTGGTATAACTAAAAATGCAAATATCACAAAACTTACCACTGTAAGTGGGCTGACCATATTCAGTTTTTCATGTTTCTTGTTCCCACTGCTAAAAAACCATGGTGGTATTTTAAGTATGAAGAGCATTTAAGACAAAGCAAGCCTGGTGCATTATTAATGCAACTACTGTCTCTTAATCGTGTTCAGAATCAAGGAGGAGATATGGAAAACTAAAATAAGAAATTTCAATGTAATCTCAGTGCATTTCTCTGAACACTGTCAAAAATACTTTCAAGGAGCATTCTGTTTTGGTATTGTGTTCATACACAATCTATCTGGGAAAAAAAACCCCACCATATAATCATGTTGTTATCTGAATAAACTGAGTTTTCCCTCCAAATAGCCTGTGTTGTCCAGTTAAAACTAAGCCCATCCAGCACATTTTAAAGATGTAGGTAAAATGTCAAATTCTTTCCACTGTTTGCAGCGTGACTTCTCTCAGCTCTAAAAAGTTTAGTGTCAGATCAAATACCAGTCAATCTCCTGCTGTCGTCAATGCAAGTTAAAGGACATGAAGCACTCTGCCAGTCAACAGTTTCATAAATTCAAATTATTCCTAACTGGGATAAACCATTGTTTCCACTTCTACTGTGCACACAGGTCAGATTCTGGTGCCTGTAAGTCCCACTCAAACCGTGCTAAGCCCTTCCCCAAAAGGTGATTAGGTGTCTTTCACTGGATAACATGGGAAACAGTGCATTAGAGTATTATGTAGTTTTTTTAAATGATGGAATCTGTGTTCCACTGTGATCCATTTCTTTTTTTTGAAACAGGGATGGGTAGAGAGGAGAGTATGCAGGACATCTGACTCTAACTGTCCCTCCATTCTAGTAAAAAAGTGACATTACTTTCAGAGAATTTGGAGAAGCATGTAACTTAGGTGTCTTTTAATTACTCTGACTTCAATTCTCTCAGTATTTTGTATCAGCCTTTTAACAAAACAGGATAGACACAGATGTCACTGTCTTTTTGCAAAGGAACGAGTGAAACAGCCAAGTTTTCAATAACCTCAATAGAAGCTCTCATTCGTAGTATCAAGATACAATCACATCTTTCTGCTTCCCAGACAGGCCTCCCCTGGCCTGAGGGTTCAACTGGATTTATCTGTTAACAGTTTATCTATATTTAAATTTATTTATACATAGTTTGATGTAGATATTGATGTATTTTTGTATCTGTGTTTTGCTATATTGCCTGAAGACAACAATGGATATTAAAAACTTTTCAAAAAAAAGGAAAACTGTGTGATTATTTTTGTGTTGTTCACCAGTAAAATTTAAGCTTATGCAGTTAAAGGTAAAACATTAGTAGAATAGAATCATAAAACAGACCAGGTTGGAAGGGACCTCCAAAGACCATCTGGCCCAACCATTCTTGGGAATACTTTGAAATCCACTGCTATACTTACCATTTGCCTTCAGATCCATAATCCTGATATGATACAGGAATACTAACATCTTTTCCATTTCTGTAAGACTTTGTTTCATCTTCAGAATGCATTTTAATCTGTTTGAGAAACAAAGTACCTCAGGAAAAACTACCAGTAATATTTAACTGAGAAATAGCAAAGCTGATAATCTGAAAATTTGTATCCTGATGTGCTGTTTGAAACCAGCTGGTCTCCACTTTTTAAGCAGGACTCCCAGCGGTGTCCTCTGTATAACCCTTGGCAATATGTCATTTCAAAGCATGCAAATTTATGCAGTTTAATACAAAATAAACAGTAAAATGTATTTTAAAGTACAATGCAATGTTACTGGATGTTTTTGCTTGGTTTATAATATTCACTATTGAACATCGATAATCTGTCTTAGACAAAATAAATGTGCTGACTTACCGGGGGGTGATCTTAATCTGTTTTCACCTGTTCTGGAAGGTTAATCAGCAGTCAGTAGGACTAAGTTGGTTAGGACTGAGCAGTGAGACTGGACTTTGCTCAACTTACGTAAAACTCTAATGACTAAAAACTTTCAAAAACTGGTGCATGCCAGCCTTTTGTAGTGCCCTTGGAGTGCGTTAGATGTGCAAAGGATTATGTGCACACTTTTCCTCCAGAAATGTGCTCAGCAATTTATAGTTTTGAAGAGCCTGTTTTAGCATTGTCACTCTTGAAAGTATGTGGGAAGTCTTCTCTTAACTTCTCTCTAAGGAAATCTCTCTGTTCATGTCTTAATAATTCATCGTAAGGTTCATAAGTAATCAGAATGGCTGAAAATTGTACCATTTCCTGAAGCAGACCATCACACTGAGCTATGAACACATCATATGCTGTTCAAAGGTGCTCTTGTTACCACTGCTCAATCATCTGTTATCCAACTGAATAGGAGTCAATGCTTTTGGATATCTTGTGCCCAGAAGATGGATTTAATTTGCAGAAAATGGTCTACTTGCCTTAATGATAAATGCTCTTAAAGACTCTTTAGCCTTACTCTTATAATAGGTAACAGATAATGCATGTAAGTTTTAGAGTTCTTATTATAAAATAAATCCTTTTAAACTATGTTATATTTTATCTCTTGAATTAGCTGATCTCAAAGTTTTATGGATGGTTGTGTTTATGTCTGGAGAATCAGGTTTGCCTTTTTAGAGTTTGATAGTCTTGGTTGAGAAGGGATGGAAAGCTTAAAAAAAATAAATAAAAAATAGTTTCAACAGTCAGAATGAGCTTTGGTGATGTGAGAGCCCTTAGAAACTTGGAGGAACTCGGTGTTTTCACGTCATGGTAAGTTCTCACATTGGCTTTTGAGGGCCTTATAGCAATGCAGTGGCAGGAGAAAGTGGCAGAGGGGAAGGAAAAAGCTGCTGCAGCTCCTGCTCTCATGAGGAGAGGCAAGTAACCATGGCAGTACCTGAGCATCCAAGTAACCACGGCAGTACCTGAGCACCCACTTTTCATCTTCTTATGGTCATCCTGTGAACAACTATCTGCAATTCCTAACATAAAGGTTTGCCAGTCCTTGGCTTCCACTGAGTAATGTGTGTGGACATATATTGCCACCCTCAAGTGTGTTATTGATAACTATTTTAAGTCTGCTATTCTTTGGCATGGACATCCTAGGTACAAAGTTTATTATAATATAAGGAATTGTAATAAGCCTGACAATCTGAAACATACTGGGAGGAACTGGCCACCAGCTCATTCAATCCTTCTCCTTTATGAAACTTAGAAACAAAAGGCTACATCAGTTTTCAGATAGCTGTAGCTGAAGAACAGCTGTGCAATGGAAAATGGATTTTCTGGGTCAAATGTAATTAAGATGATAAGGTAAAGCTTAGGAATTTGCTATTACCAAATAGTGTAACATAGCTACCTCTATAAACAGAAAACCTAGAATTTGAGGAAAAACCTGATAAAGTTGATACCACACTGTTCAAGTACCTGTCTTAATATATGAATTCCCTGACATGGACTTTTAATGATGTATTGTGTATAATGGTAAATGGATGAAAAAATTATATTTGGATGCCTAATATATGCAACATCAATCAGTAGGCTGGAATCCAAATAATTGACCAGTTTGTCCATTATTTATCATCTCTGAAACTGAAGTCAGTAGGCAAAACCACTTAAAAATGTGGAAATTACTCCCCTTAAGCCAGGTGTAATATTTCTTATTGATATCTGGGTATTCAGAAGCTTAACATCTGCAATATGTTTGAGTAGAAACAAAAGCTGTGGATGAAAACACTAGTTCAAAACTTTTGTTGACAATCTGAGATAGAAATTCCTTTTATTTGCAGGAATGTTCTGAGGCTTTCCTTTTAGACATGATGTGGGAACTGCAAGGCAAACATCTAAAAGAGGGGTTTCCTTTATCCTCAAGAAGGAGAGAGATGGGGGCAGGTGGACTGCAGCTGCTCTTCTGATGTTTGTAGGTGATAGTACAAGAATTATAGTCATGGCCAGTGCTCAACCACATGAGCAGCTACACACACATAAACTCCTAAAGCTGTATGCGCAGGAGTGGCCAGAGAAGGGTGTGTTGGTGCTCCATGGGGTTTCTCAGAAATGTCAGCTCTGGTTTTGTGTCTCAAACCTCAAACTCTTTACTGACTGAGCTGGTCTGCTTTTCCTCTACAGCTGGCAGCTGAAAGTTTGAAATTGTGTACTTGTATTACTTTTTTTTGACAAGAACATATTCTCAGAAAATTTTTCCATTACAGTACTCACAAATATAATCATCAAATATTTCTTCTTGTGAAGGAATCTCATCATAGAAATAGATTTTTCCTCTGTGTAGAGTGATAAATCATCTCTGTATCTTCACTGAAGCCAATTTTACCTATAATTAATTTATTTTAAGATTGTTTTAAGTGACATAGAAGTGTGTTGTACATCTCTTTTAAAGCCTGTGGTATATTAAATTGAACCAAATGTTGAGTTTCTTCTCCACAGCTGCAAAATCAAGCAATTATGTAATGGTTTTATCTTCTATAAGCAGGAAGTTCTAAATTCACCTAGTATAAAATACTGATGTTGGTGGTAAAATGCTTGTTGTCTTGCAGGGGAAAAGTTTCCCTTTAATGCAACTAACATTTTAATACCCTGTTTTGTAAACCTTTGTACCTGTCCTTTAAAAATTATAAGCACCTGAAATTCAATGTAGAATGGCAATGGTGTTGAATGTAATATCTCTTAAAGACATAATTCACTTAGGAAAATGGCCCTTAAAATCTGTATCTGGAATCAAATTACCCAGACTAAATGAAAACCTCTTTACTCTTGTAATATTCATAAATATTTACTACATGGGAGGATTCTTCTTTAACCTTCTGCTTTATCACAAAATACTTTGTGACCAAAAAAAAAAAAAAAAAAAAAAATAAGGAGAACAAATTAAAGGCCTTTGACTAAAATGCTAAGATAAACATTATCTGCCACCACTGATTGCCACCATTAGGACTGCTTAATGTAGCACAAGCTGGGAAGAGCACTTAGTGTCTACTGCTTTAGTCTAGGTCTTAAGAACTCTGACTTTAGTAGACATGGTATCAATGCAGTCAGGAATATAAACTGATACTATTCCTTTGGGCAGAAAAGATTCTGGACAGTAACCAAAAGCTCATAAGAATATTGTTTTTCAGATTAGACAGAACATTGCATGTGTTGAGTTAAATAAGACATACATGACGAAGAAAAGAAAATAGTCTAAAAGAAAATGTAGCTGAATTTAGCTACTGTGTGAACAAATGAGGCCATCCTGTGGCAAATTAAAGATGTGGCCACAGAATGAAAAGTAATTGATTAATAGTATTAGTGATGATGAAGAAAATGCACAGCTTCCATCATGAACTCAAAGAAAACTGGTGTGAAAGTTCAGACACAGAAATTCCTCTTAGCTTTTCATTTTTTCATGAGAAATTTAAAGGGTTAATTTATAAATTCTTTATCAATGAAAGATTCTTAGGTGGAAATCACATATATTTGTTTTCTGTCTTTAAAGTCTCATAGATAATAAGAGAAGAATGAGTGAAGGAATAATCATGTCTTCAAAGGAAAGATTTCAAATGTCTTCAAGCAAGAGCAGGTGAGCAACAATTTTCTGTTGATTTATTGAGCTCCTCAGGAAATTGCAGGAAATGAAATTATAACATCTGCAAAACTAGATTGTTGTATGCTTCATTAAGAAGCTAAACCTTGCAACATTAGCATCCTGAATTGTAATTCTCAACTTTAGTATGCATGAGGAGTAATGTCAGAGTAGTTTCTCATTTAGCAGATATGTAATCTTTTTCTGCACAAGAATTGCTGGTTGAGTGTTTTTACCCTGTATTCATAGGCAGCATGCTATGTTTCTCTTCTCCTCCAAGTTGTTGTCTTCTTTCCTTTCAATGACCAAGCCTACAAAGTAGATTGGATTTTGAGGTGGAGAAATAGGAGGAATAGTTATAAATGTACAAATAGACAATACATCTTGAATACATCTGTTTGTACTCTGAATGATTACAAGGATTACTCATTAACAAATGTTTCAAAGAGATCTTTAGTGTCTTCAGGTGTTTAGGGTTTTTATGGTCAAAGACAAATGCTGACTATTCCAACAAGAAGGACTCAGCTAAGACAAGTATCTTGTGACATTGGGGTGAATCAAGTGTCTCAGAGTCTAACTTAAACGGCAGAGCTAGGAAGTAAGGTCTTTTATGCCCTCTAGAAAGATGTTGTAGAATAATGGTCCTTACAGCAGAACTGTCCTAGGTCAGTCAACCCATCCTTTAGGTAAAGCTTTATAATGTGAAAATAATATGAAAAACACATTTTTGGAGGTATCTTTGCCTGTCCTTTTGGATTTGTGACTCAATTACATGATGAGGCATCTGGTAGTAGTGCAGTAATAGTAATATGGTTGTGGTCCTTTGGAACGAAATTCTGGAAGGAAAGCAATTGGAACGAAATTCTGGAAGGAAAGCAATTGTGAGCAGCAGCATAGTTACTTAAGCATTTATGGTGAATTTGGAAACAAAGTTCTGTTATCCTTAAAATAATGTGCTTACTTTTCTTATAGCCCCTTTCAACTAAAAGAGTGAGGTGTTTAGCAATCACTATGCAAGCTTTTTTTAGTAAATCTCAACAAATGGGAAATACTAATTTAGAAATGTGGAAGAAAAGTATAGTGAAAATCGACTGGTTTGGAAAGGTTTTTAATTTGGCATGAGTTTCTGAAATAGATGTTAAACTATATGGCCAAAATTTTCAAAACTGACTTTCAGATGCCTGTGGTAAAGCATTTACAGTGTTCGGTTTATTTTCAGGAAGAGTTGAATTTGTCTGGTAAATCAAGCAACTTTGAAATGATACAAGCCCAGGAAACAATCCAATTATTACTAATCCAATCATCAGAAATTATATCATCAAAAATTAAAAAGCCTGGTTTTAAAAATAAAAGGCTAAAATCTAGAATTTAGTAAAAAACAAAATCAACCAAAGAATGTTCTCACTTGAATCTTCAGACTATAATGTTAGAGAATATCTATTCCATTCCTGCAATTTCAAGTGTAACTTATGTTATGGTGCAAACTACTAGCCTTACTCATGGACAATCAATAAACAAACAGGGAAAAAAAACAGTTGGCTAATCAGATTTGTTTTCCATGTGAGACAGGAACAATAGAAAACAGGTAAGTGATTCAAGATGAATAAAATGAGAATGCACCTATCAACATTCTGGAGAGTGTTATTAGTACACTGATGACCTTAACTGCCTATCAGTTAGGCTGTGTGTGTGCAAATATCTACATGGAGGTAAAACAGATCATATGTGTAAATCTTAGAGAATCAAAAATTATGATGATGGAAGTGTGAAAGACTGATTAATCAAGCCGGTTTTAAACTTAAAAACAAAACTTTACTGCATAGATATTCATTAACAGTATACATTACTGTTAGTTCTTAATAATTATTATTCACTATCACTACATGTTCAAAGGAGTTAGTCCTTACCAGTCATCCTAAATCAGCAACTAATATACAATACCACAAAGCTGATGCCATTTAATTAGCACCAATGGTTGCAATTCTCGAGAGTTTTTAGTTATCAGGGTGATCAGGTTCAAGAGCTCTTCAGTGCAGGAAGCTAACACTGAAAAGGGTGATCTCCTTCCCCCTTCACCAAACCCAAATTCAATATTTTCACCTTTTATAAAATATTGCAGTCTTTAGAGAATTCTTAGCCCTTGACCTCTGACCTTTAGAACTTTGGGAGGCTTGCAAATACTGCTTTCCCAGACAGCAGCAGGTGCCCTGCTTTGCCCATCTATTGTGGTTTTTTTCTTGCTTCTTTTCTATGTCGCACTTCAAGCAGTCTTTTCCCAGCTGTTAAGATTGCATCTTTTCAATAATCAATAATTGACCATCAGTGAGGTACTTACAGTTCTGGGACCTTTGTTTAAAGCCTGTGTTCATATTTTCAAGACCTTTACTGTCATCCTGAGCTAAAATTCCACATCATAACAAGATATCTGGTATCAAGCTCCAGCTGACCTGCAAATGCTCATAACAAGTTGATAACAAGCCTATTAGGCCAGGACTGACCGTGCCTTACATAGGCACAGTGAGGATAAGGCTTGAGGTTTGTCTCTGGCAACAGCAAAACTGTTTTCACTGAGCATGAAAATGTTTACAGGTTGTTTACCAGACATGCCCGATTAGTGCGATTTTGACAGAGTTCAAAGCAAGCTAATATTAATTACATTTGCCTTTAGCATGCTTCTACTTCTAATAGTGCAATAGGCCTCTGTTTTGGCCACATAGTGGAGTGGTTTGAATAATGACTAGTAGTGAGAAACTGGTACATATTGACTCAGTATTTCGTGGTTTTATAGGACTTAGGAAAGAAAGGAGGAAAATCAAAAATATCAAGACTGACTATTGATATTGAAACAGTTACAGTGACAAAAGTAGCAGTACTGAAATAATTACAGTGACAATTCAGAGATAAATACTGCCTTTAATTTACATGTTGCACGACCCACTCTGAACATTGACCAGAGAATAGTAGATGCCTTTTTCGGCCAGGAGCTGCTGGTGGGTCCCTTGCTCTACGACCTTGCCGTTCTGGATGACAGCGATCTTGTCGGCGCTCTGGATGGTGGAGAGGCGGTGAGCTATCACGATGCAGGTGCGGCCTTCTCTGGCTTTATCCAGCGCCTCCTGCACTATCTGCACAACGGACAAACCAAAGGGTGAGCTAGTCTGGCAGCTGCTGTGATATACACCTCAAGTGTCAGCTGTGAAATAAGCTGTAGTGTGACAGCGAGGGAAACGGAATATCTGTGGCTTTAGCTTCCTCTTTCAGAATCAGCCTGTATTGGCAAAGAGCCAAAAGTGTCATAGCAGGTGGTACCATGGTAGGTAAGAGGATGAGATGGAACCAGGCTCATTACTGAGATGCATAGTAGGAGGACAAGAGAAAACGGTCATAAATTCTAACAGCAGTGGTTCTGAGTGGATATAAGAAAAATAATCACTGCAAGGGTAATTAAGCATTGGAACAGGGGCAAAAGAGAGCTTGTTGAATCTCCTTGGAGATTTTCAAGGACCCTACTGGATCCAGCACTAAGCAACCTAGTTTGAATTCAGTATTGTCCCTTGTTTGAAGAGGATTTTTGATTAGAGACCTCCAGAGGTCCCTTCCATGACTAATTATATGTGGGAGTTCAGTCACTAATCTTGGGTCAACTATTATCATACCAATTCTCATGATTTCACAGGGAGTTGCATGAATCATGTTTTTCTTAAAGCTTATGTTTATTAATGTAGAATAAAATACAAAAAAAAAATTCTGTATCTAACTGGCACATAATCAAGAAAGCAAATAATTCTGGAATCATTTAATGGCATTTCTCCCTCAAATCTTATGGTTTTGTTTTTTTTTCCTAGAATTGATCAAAACATAGTTTATTGATCAAAACATAGTTCCTAGAGTTTCAGCTTTTCAGATTATAATATTTGTTACATTTTTTTGTAGAATGTGTGTTGATTTTCTGCAGCTAGATAGTACTTCTGCTATGCCATGATAGCAGTAGTACCTTTGGCCGTAATAAGTGTACTATCAACTTTTTCACTGGAAGTTTGCATATTAGCCATGAACATATATAGCAAGTACTGGAGAGCAGTGGGAGAAGCAAGAGAAATTATGAAAGCAAGATTTGGCAGTTTCCCAGAAAAGAAGTCCTGTGGCACAACCCTCAGTCTTTCCAGCTTCTGAAGTTTGTGCTTCCTGATTCAATTTAGATAGCACTTTTTCAGTTGAAGCCTGACAAATTCCAGGCAAAGAAATGCCTTCTTCATTGCTACTTCAATCTGTCTACTACCAAAGAGATGCAAAAAGAGAAGGTTTTTATGGCAAGGAAGAGTAAGGTGTTTAAATTTGTCTATTATTAGCATAAAAATGTAATTTGCATAAAACACCATATTTCCAGCTTTAATCTGAGACTTTTCCAGCTTTAAGTTCCAAATTTCCATCTTTAATCTGAGGGAGTGAAAACAGTAATTATAATACAAACAAGCATGGGTTTAGATTTGAGATGCCTGACTCACTATCAAGTTACCTTTTCACTTTCTGTATCTAAGGCAGAGGTGGCTTCATCCAGTAACAGGATCTGGGGCTGCCGTATGAGAGCTCGGGCGATAGCGATACGTTGTTTCTGACCACCGGAGAGCTGAGTTCCTTTGTCTCCCACACGTGTGCTGTATTTCTAGAAACAACATATCGAGTGCAGACCATGAATGCACGTTGATTCTGAAGTCTATGTAAGCATATTAACCCTGACATCAGCCATCCAGAAATCTGCATATTCTGTATCAACAGCTCTTTGAAAACAGATGACCAAAACTGCTACCTGCCACAGATGTATAGATCTTCCTCTAGGAGACTTTGTCACATCAAGCATTTCACAAATTCAAAGCAGCAACACTTCTAAGGTTGGAAAGCAACAATATTCTCAATCAGAAAATAGATGACAATCTGTCTGTTGTCAAAGTCTGGCAATACTGGGGATCAAACCCTGACCTTAAATACTCCAACGTAGCATACTAACCAATCAGTTATTCTAACCCACATTTGTTTGTCCTGAAGAAAAAAATAGCATTGCCAAAGATTAATCAGTTTCAGGACAAATTATATATTATATACATACATTTATACACTTCTTCTATAGCTATACTGCAGTTTTGGACAGTTATTTTTTTAATTAAGTCATGTCAGTTAAAGTGGACCGGTCAGGTTTCTGGACAACCTCATGTGTAGGTCACAGTAGTCTTTGAGATATTATATGTAATATAGTAACATATATATATATCATCAAATGTTTAGGGTTTTTATGGTCAAAGACGAATGATGACTATTCCAACAAGGACGACTCAAAAAGCACCAAAGGTTTGAGACATTATTATATAACACAAAATTTCTCTAAGTTTTGGAAAGAGCAGATCTTGGTAAGTCATTAGAAAATAAACATGCAAAAATGGGTGCTGGCCTTTGTATTTGTTTCAAGAAACACAAAAAGCAGCTTAACAGCCTGAAATTAAGCTGAATATATATACAACATACAACTAAGCTGGCAATCTCTTCTTTCAGGAAGCTTTGGATACAAGTTGCCATATGTTAGAAATTTGTCAAACTAACAGAAGAAAAATCCATCCAGAACTAAATAATAAAACATGATTTCTACCTTAGGAAGTTCCTAAGTCAAATATTATGCAAAGTTAGATAAGAGTTCAGGGGAAAAGAGATTAAATGTTAACCCTTTTTGAATACTTATTTGTAAATGCATTTTGCTGATCACTGCACGGGACTAGATTTTAGTGCATGGTAGACCTTTCATCTGACTCAAGATGTTCATTCTTACATTATCATCTGTATTGAAAACTTTCTTAGTAATTTTTGAACTGTGGGAATACTAAAAATTTAGATTCTGACTAGGTATAATTGGAAGAAAAGCGTAAGAAACTTGACAGTCTAGCAGAGTCTTTTATATATGCTTAAGATAAATAGGAGCTTTAAAAGAAATGTTCAACTCAAAAACCAAACCAAACCAAACCAAAACACAAACCAAAAACCAAACCAAACCAAAAAAAAAACCCACCCCACACTTCCAGCTCCCACTTAGTTCTAATTATGGATTTTCTTTCCTGGTATCTTAAACGTTCAGCTCTCCACCAGACAATGGAGTCTCCCAGAGTAATAATACCTATGGTAAACACCATTAAGAACAAATAAGATTTAAACCCCATTTCAGATCTATTGGCATGTCGGAGAATTATCATACATCAGGGAGTCATCACTGGACACAATTTTTCCCTGCCATGATAGGTCAGCTCCAGTTCTGAGTAGGAGAGAAAAGGAATAACTTACATCTGGCAGGGATTCAATGAAGGAATGGATGTTGGCTTCTTTAGCTGCACTGACGATCTCCTCGTGCGAGACCTGCCGGCTGTTATCCCCGTAGGCGATGTTTTCGGCAATGGTGCAGTCAAACAGGATGGGCTCTTGTGAGACGATGCCGATCTGCGCTCTCAGCCAACGGAGGTTTAGTGTCTTTGCATTTTGGCCATCAAAAAGCTGAGAAAGCAACATTTTAAATTTCAGTCATGTGGCTCCATGTGTATTTACTGTAAATTCATACACAGAAATAGTGCAATTGCAGCCCTTACACATGACATATTGAAAGCTCACATAATCCCTTTCCCTCCTTCACATCTCTGTTCCAAAATTTTCTAAAGGCTATTATGTGAGGATAGTCCCCTCTGCTGCCTCAGTCCTTTTTTTTCCCTCAAGATTAAATAAGGATTTGGAAGGCAATGGAAGATAGGATAGGCTGAGGCAACTTCAAAAAGCTTTGGGTAAAGTTCTTCCACTTCTCTCTTTGATGGGAAAATTATCCTCTATTTTTGAATATATATTCCCACTAAAAGAACAGGTTAGTAGTAGCATTTCATTAAAGGAAAATTTGGGTTTGCTCATTCACACATTTTTAAGCCAAGCATGCAATCTTAAATTTGATTGTGATGTAATGCCTGACAATGGACAAATATACTTCTGGATTCCTTAATATGTCATTTGCAGCCAGTTTTCTTTATTGGCAACTCTATCACACTTCTGCTACATTTAAGTGTACACTCCTTTCACTTAGTCCACAGTGCATCTCAGCTTGTGAGTTAGTCCACTGCTTCATGGTTTCTGTGCTGGAGGTCTGTGCTTTTCCCTTCAGTAAACCATTGTTAGTTATTTACGGATACAAGGTCAAAAACATTGATGTTTGAAGTTGCACTTGGTTAAACATACTTTTGGAGCATCTGTGCTTCTTCTCCCTACACAGCACTTTGTTACATTGGACCTGTATGGGCATTTCCAACCTCAAAAAATTCTTGTCCGTTGCATCTAGGCCTTATTTAAATATTGCTTTATCTTTTGTGTGTATCTGCAGAGAGCAGTTCTGAAATCCTTCCTACTCAAACCCAAAATGTTCTTTTTCAAACAAAATGTCTGAGCACATTTACATCAAGGAGAAAATGGCAATAAACAATACCATTATGTGAAAAATATCTATATAAATTTGCTGAATAAGTAGTGTGAGAATGTATTAGATGTATTTTAAAATTAATAAAACTATTTAGAGTCTATTGCTTGCTAAATGGGTATGCTCTGAAAGATGTTCCTGATAAGTAGAAATTATGATTAAAATTATTTTTGTCAATGTTCACTGTTTTAGGAAAGAACATATATGTCATTCTATTACTACATTATACAGAAATAGCTATGTATACTTTATAGCTTTTAAAGTGTTGTTAATATAAAAAAACCAAGAAATTTGCCTGAATTCATAGCCATCATTTCACTATGGATCAGGCATATTTTTCCCACATGGATCTGGTTTCATTAACTCATTGTGATGTGGGAAGCCAGGACTTTTTCCATTATATTGTTCATTGCATTTAAATACAGAACCCTGATGAGCTACTGCTTGCTTTTAACATTTACAATGTTTAAAAAGTAAAACTAGAAATATCTATTAAACTTTATCACCTCAATAAAAGCAGACAAGCACATAGAATCACACAGAAACATATAACGTTAGGGGTTGGAAGGGACCTCCAGAGATCCTCGAGTCCAACCCTGCTGCCAGAGCAGGACCATCTAGTCTAGGGCAGGTCACACGGGAACACATCCAGACAGGTCTTAAAAGTCTCCAAGGAAGGAGACTCCACAACCTCCCTGGGGAGCCTGTTCCAGTGCTCTGTAACCATTACAGTAAAGAAGTTCTTCCTCATGTTGAGGTGGAACTTCCTCTACTCCCATTTGTATCCATTGCCCCATGTCCTATCGCAGGGTACAAGTGAAAAGAGGTTGCCCTTTCCTTCCTGACACCCAGCCCTCATATATTTATACACATTAATTAGACCCCTCCTAAGTCTTCTCCTCTCCAGACTAAAAAACCCCAGGTCTCTCAGCCTCTCCTCATCAGGCAGGCGTTCCAGTCCCCCACTCATCCTCATAGCCCTTCACTGGACTCTCTCTAGTAGATCTCTGTCCCTCTTGAAATGGGGAGCCCAGAATTGGACACAACACTCCAGGTGAGGTCTCACCCTCATTTAAAAGTGTTGATATATTCTTACAAAAATACCTACCATTTCTCCATTGAGTGGATCATAAAATCTCTCAAGCAGCTGAACAACTGTGCTCTTTCCACAGCCACTGCTGCCAACAAGAGCCAGAGTTTGTCCTTTTTCTACTTGTAGATTCAAACCTTGTAGGATTTTGACTTCTGGTCGGTTTGGGTAGTTAAATACCACATCTTTGATCATTACGTTTCCACCAAATGTTTCCTATAATTAAAATAGCATCACTGTTACATCTTTAAGACAATTTGACCAATGATTTAAAGAGAAATGTAGAAGTCGTGGGATTTTTTTCCCATCACTGAAATCAACAGAATTTTGCATTTTCTGGAATGCTAACTTTAACTCTATGGTTTGAATCTATAAAATCAAGGTACAGCACTGAGCTATTTTGTTAATGACCATACTTCTGCTGTTTGAACTTCACACAAATGGTACCTTAACCAGATTTTGAAAACAACCTTTAGACAGTGTGGGTGTCAGCTGGACAACAGGTTCTCACAATAGAGAGCTTTGACTGGGTTGTGTTCAGATAAAGCTTTGAGAACACATTGAGCTAAGGAAGTAATCAGAAGAAGATGAAAACATTCACGTTTGAAGGAAGTGAGAAGAACACTGTCCATATTGTCAATAAATACTATCACACATTACACATGGGTTACTTACAGGCTTCCTTCCTTCCTCGCTGTAACTGTCTATTGAGGGTACGCTTTCAAAGAGCAGAAACAAGTAGGCTGCTGATATCTTGGCTTTGGCATAGTCCGGAGCAAAAGAGCTGCTTTGTCCTAATGCCATTGCACCAAATACAACAGCTGAAAACACTCTGTAAAAGAAATTAGGAAAATAAAAGAAGTCAGTAAGTAGACAGTGAAGAAAAGTAAATGGGGCTGCACTCAACTTTTTCTTTTATTTTCTAAAATAAAAAGGCCTACATTTAAAACTATGAAAGTAGTAACAACTATTACTGCTTTAATTACTTGTTTAACTCCAAAAATTTGTTTTTATCCTCTTTTAATGAGGTGAGATAAACAAGCAAGCTTCCGTTCCAAATTCAATTCTGTAGTTACTTATTAGCACTAATTTATTTAATTATTAATACTGGTTAACTATAGTAAGTCTCAACGGGGGCTAGGATGAAAGTGGGCAATGGATGGTAAAATCATTACTCTAATCCTGTTCTACTATTTTGCACAGTTGAATGACCTCTGGGAGCTGGTGATTAATTTTTAAGGTATCAATGAAACTAAGAATGAAGCCTGTAAAAAGGTGACAAAGATTTCATTTTCTATCACAGCTCTACTAGAAAAAAAAAAAATTGAAGGGTTCACAACATCAAAAAAAGGTTGAAAACTATGCTATTATTGCTTTATGGTGAATGTAGATGTATCTTTACAGGCTACATTAGAATGGTTTAAGAACGTGCTCTTCCTATTTCTTATTAGCTATTAATTACTGCCACACAACATAGGATTACTTATAACTGGGAAATGGTAGTTGACATATGAGACCTGTTTTAAGGCAAAATAAAGTAATTCATATTAGTTTTAATCTTTTCTCTTCAGAGCTATATAAACCAATCTGTTTTATCCTGCATTTGAACAGCCCAGAAGGCCTTACACAGTTTTAGGTCAGACAATCTCTTTCAAGTCTAACTAAGCCACTGGCAGTTCACTCACTCAGCCTGGCTGGAGATGTTTGGCTGGCAGATGAGACACAGACACTTCCCAACATCTTCCAGTCAACATGAGTTGTGTTAACTATTTTTAATCAAGTTGCCAACAAATTTTTGTTTAATTTCTGTACCGCTTTTGCCCTTAAAAGCCTATAAAGTGCCTTTAGAGAGAAAGAATTGTACTACTCCTTGTATAATTTCAGACTGCAATGGATAGATGTTCTAAGAATATTGCAAATTAGAATCGTATTCTGTTTGCACTACCTGTCTAAATTAAAAATAAAGTGCTCCACCTGACTAGGGGTGTATATATAGTACTCTACATACTGTTCTTACATACAGGGTTCATACTTTCACTTACCATACAAAATAAGTTCATTTAAGTGAATAAGCTTCCTATCAGAACGTCATCTAAAATAATTTAGTCATCCTTCCCTTACAGTGAATAGTATCTATCTTATGAAATCCTATTCTCCAATTATTTAACAGTTATTTTAAGTTTATTCATTGAAATTTGAAATCTTCTCTGGTATAGAAGCAACAAAGATGCTGATGACCTATCCTTAAAAAGATTTTTACAATATTATTATGCTTCAATAAACATGTACAACAAAGTTTTTTGTAGAATATACAGAGACCCTCGCGACTGGTAAGAGTAAAAAAAGTGATGTAAGTAGGATATTGTTTCAACCTCTGGAAAACATAATAGTCCCAAATAAATACAGAAAAGGAAATCAAGAATCAGGCTTATTGAACAGCTCAGACTACAATCACCTGGAGTACCCACTTTGTAATATCCTTTCATTATATTTAAGTACAGAAGAAGAATTGGCCTGTTTACTCATAGCTTACCCAATGGATTCCTGATATCCCCGGCAGTAAACAAAGACTGCTGTCTGGACTGACAGAAATAAGATTGCAAGAGATACTTACAAAAACACATCTTTATATTCCATGTATGCATTTGCCACCAGATAGGCACCAAACCGGAAACAGCCAGCATAGGTAAAGAACATCATAGCTTGTGAAAGGGCAAAACAAAAGCCGAATATATGTGCCTTCTTCACAGAATTTCTGTGAGAAAGAATGAAACTTACTTAAATGAAACTTAAAGACGTAAAAATGAAACTTAGTTAAATGAAACCTAAACTTAAGTCCTAGTGTGCAAAAATTAACTGACTTCAAATGAAACTGTCACAACACAACCCCTTATCTCCTATTAGACTGTGTTCAAGAGAAAGTTTTTTTTTCTTTTTTTCCAGAATTTTATTTACTTCCATAAAACTTTGGAATATGGTTGGAGAAAAAGGTGACAACTTAGCTACTCTGTATAATTATCATCTTGCCATCTCATAGTTTTGAGTGTTAAAACATTTTACAGCTCGGTTCATGATTAGCATTTTGAAGATGTCAATAACATGTTTGAAATTGTACTGCTGCATCACTTAATAGGAAAATGAAAGAGAAGAACTGTTAGTTCACCTCCAGCCAAAGCTGAATTTAATGCCATTTTTTCTTTACTTCAATTTTATGGGAATCCAATAACAAATATTAAACAGTTCAATATTATACACTCAAGAATCTGTTTATTTTTAATTTGATCTGTCAAATTTGATCTCTCAAATCAGATTAAGCCTGCAAGTATGATGCAGAAATTTTGGATTTTAGATTTTGGATTATAAAATTATTTCTTAACTAAAAGCAAGGCAGAGAGATAATTTTCTGTAACTATGAGACTATGTACCAGAAAAAAAAAAAAGAAAGAAAATATTTTAATTGTATTGATGCTATTGCTAAGTCAGAAGTATGGTTCCTTCTGGAAAAAAAACCCCACCCAAACCAAAACAAATAGGATCCAGATTTACAAGTGTGGAGTTTGTTTTTTTTTAATTGAGAAGCTGTTGTGACTTCCCTTTTACATAGCTGATTTGTGCATTAATTGAGTATAAAAGAAGGCTTAAGCTCAGGTTTTATAAGATAGAAACTCTTTGCCTAATCAGTGGTTTAACATGCACTGAAACAATAACTGAAAAACACGTCCTGTTTCTTCCAGACAAAATTGACCCATTGGGCAGCATGTTCTTATTTATACCGAAACAAAGCAAGATGACAGTCTTGGAGCAATCCCATCAATGTCAGCCCTGAGACTGGTGAGGCACTGGCCTGCAAGTTGTGAGATACGGACTCAAAACCCAGCAGCCTGAGAAAAAAAGCTAAGTAGTATCTTTCATGTCCTGCACTGTGCTCTAACTACTCAATTATTATGGTAGATGTATTAGCAGCACTCCTACTGTTCTCCCATCGTCTGTGTACACATGCTGTCATTTCCTTTGCTTTTCTCATGCATGTTTGAAAATGAAACATTTCATTTTAGAACTAATAAGACTTTAATTGACAGTATCTTTTTGGTTTTTCACTTTAATTTTTATTTAATCAAGGCATATTGATATCCCTCTTTTTTTTTTGAGTCACACGCCAATAAGTAATTATTCAGGTTTTTTTTCAGTGGTATTCAGACTTTCAAAAATGCAATATTAAATTTACATTTAAAAGTTTTGAATTAAATATCTGAAATACTTCATGTAACACTAGATTAGATGACTTCCACAGCTCACTTGGAAAACTAATGTTTTTCCAAACCAAGTGAGATTGCAACAGAAGATACCGATATTATCACAGAAAATTAATTAAATAAAAGAACAAATAAGTTGGCTGCTAATTAAAAATATACAAAATATTTACATTAATTCTGAGATAATTAAGTTATACATTACAGCTGGAAAAAAAAAAAAAAACAAACCAACTATGTTTGTCCAAGTAAAAGTTCATAATTTAGTGTACAATTAAAATACAGTGGGGTCTTTTTTTAGCTTAGTTATTTTTATTATACCTGTATGGTCCACACAAGTGCTCTCTGTACATCAACTCAAATTTTCTTTCTCGGGTCAAACTAGCAACAGTTCTAATATTTTCAATGGCTTCTGTGGCAATCTGCAATAGAAACATAAATGTTTTAATCAAAAGTTACCATTACGTTGCAATTCCTTATTCTAAACTATTAAATATAGTCTGCTAGAATATAATTTTGTATTTTTATAGCTGCTATTAAAACAATGGACTTTTGATATTTAAAGTAAACATGTTACATTTCTCTGATGGTGAGATTTTCTGATGATGCTCAGAATTTTTTGATAAGACCTCTTTAATGCCCAACAAATAAGTAGGGAAAAACCATAAGACAGCAGTGGCAATTATGGAGAAGATATTTAATCTGGCTGGAGAGCAGCCCTGAGGAG
>NW_008580898.1:133572-143851 GCF_000691845.1 Merops nubicus | reverse complement strand
CCCCCGTGGGAGCATCGAAATTGACTCCCTCTGATGCAGTGCAGCCACGCGGCTTGGGGGTTTGCTGCCTCTTGCTGGTATTGAGCATGGTCCCAGTATTTGAGTTGTTGGTTTTGTGACTAAATTGCCCGATGCTGCGTCATCCTCTTCCATAATGTGTTTTATCTGCATGAGGGACCAGGAGGCAGCTCGTGTATGAGGTGAACTCGTGTGAGGATTGTTCTCTTAGGTGGAGAACTATGGTTTTCAAAACTGTGTGGTGGAAGGAAAGCCTTAAGAGCTTATGTGACCTCACACCACCAGAAAGTGTTGTGGAAACCTGGAAAACCCTGCTTGGCGTTCATGGGATATTTTGATGCCTCGTGCTAGAATACGGTTGGCAACCCAGAGGTGAGAGAGGATATGGCAACAAATACAAGCCAAAAATGTTGGTGTGAGGGTGTGGGCTGAGCAGACAGAGCTCTGAAAGGACTCCAGAGCCAGCAGGCTACTGAAATTAGTACAAAAATTGTCCTATGTGGGCAAAGCTTTGTGGAATAACCGTGCTGTGGCAGAATGTAATTCAGAGGCACTGGTACAGCTGCATAGGGATTTATAACCTTTCTTACTACTGAACTATAATTGCATTGAATTGTGTGACAGGAGTTTACTCTGCTCCTGCCTGTGTGAGCTCTGGAAATTTATTAGTTCCTTAATTTTCACACCCACTAACAAAGATTTCAAATACTTATGTTTTTAGGAAGGGAATATGAAGTGGGTATATAATGGCATTACTGGCTTGGCTTCCTGTACCCAGCACTGCACTTTCATCATTTCTTGCTCAGTTGTTACCTTTGGCTCTTAACGTGTATTATATAAAAATTCATCAAATACAAAAGCACAGTGATCCAGGATGATGGAAATCAGCCACTTCTGGAGGAGGCCTGGAGGTATAGTGCCACATTATCTTGGGCTTTCCTTGAATAGTTGCAATTAATTCCTGAATTTTCTAAAGCAACTGAATAGCTCCAGATGCAGGGCAGTACGGGAGCAGGCTGTTCTTCTGCTAGTTGTTATTCCAGCAGGGCAAAGATCTGAAGAAATGAGCACTTGAGAAATGTCTGAACTAAAGAGGTTTGCCCCACTGAGAGATGCTGACCCAGCTCTTTTTAAATGATGTTTCCAAGGGCAGAGGGGATAACTGCTCAGTGGGGAAGGAGGATGCTGCTGGGAAGGTTTGTCCTCTTTTGCCCCTTTATTCTCTTTTCCTTTCACTAGCCTCTTCTCCTGTGTTCCCTCACACAGGGTTAGACAAATCAGTCCTTAATGCAAGCAAATGGAATGACTTTTCTGGCCTCTGCTCTCTGTGACTCCTTGTCTTGCTCTATTAGAGCCCAGCTGGCCTTGTGACCTCGTGTGGGGTGTTTGGCAAGTTTTCTGACGTTGGTGGTTTGTGCATAAATTTCTCTTGAAGCAGCATTTTGGCAGAGGCAGTGGTTTGGGGGGAATGCAATGACATTTGTGCAAGTTGCTCCCTGGTGTTGGGACCAGATGATGAAGATTTACATAGCCCTTTCCCTTGCAGCTTTGCCAGCATTCCCCAGCCCACCACTGAAGTTCCTACTCCTGCTTGGAGACTGGGAGCAGCTGTGGGGATTTACCACATTCATGAGCTCTTCCATTTGTTTCATTTGCATATCTACTACAAACATCTGCACCAGAATCCAGATTGGAAATGCTGAACTTTTATTTCAGTTCAGGGACACTGAACGAACCACAACCTCAACCATCACAGGAGCTTCTACTCTTTGACTTGCTGAGTCTCAATTCTGGGCAGTAACTTCTCCAGCGTCTTGCTGCCGTGCTCCTTCATAGCATATCTCCTCAGTGGTGGGATGGAGATCTTCTCCTAAACCCCTTTACCCTTTTGTCTTCCAAGGAGAAGCTATACTAGGATGGAATTGGCATTAATCTGAGCACACAGCACCTAGGACTCTCTTGGGACCTTGCTCTCTGTTAAACCTATTTTTATTCATCCATCAAAAAGTATTAATTCTCCCTTTTGCCTTGCTCTCTGCCTGGATTTTTTATTTTTTCATTAACTTTTAAAGCACTGAGGAGCCCCATCCCCTTCTGCTCAAACCACAAGATGATAAAGCTGTTTTTCCCTCCAGCTGTTTTCAATGCATCATTTAGCAGACCTCCTCTAACATGTTCTGAAAAGCCTCTCTTATCCCAGGTGGAGGGTGGGGAGGAGGATTTGTAGGCTGGTGGGACTATGGAGTTGAAATCCATCTAGGTTTAAATAGCTCAAGGTCAGCTCAAGATGGAAAGGACAACAGCAGATTTCTGAAGACATCATTCAGTGAATTGTTGATTGGAAAAGCTCTTTCAGATCCCCGTGGAGCAGAATCTGGAAGAAATGTGTTTTCCAAAAGGAGGACAGCAGGTTAGTTGTTAATGATTTCAATAAAGCAAGAGAAGGCACATTAGGAGGTTGGCCATAAGGGTAAAAAAGGAGGCTGGTGTATTGCTCATTAGTGGTTTGCTAAAATTAACTCCATTACTGTGTTTGCTTTCATTGCAAACCTTCCATTTAATTGCAATTACCACTAAACTGGGAAGAAGGGACCCTGCTTGGTCCCTGCTTTGTGCTACAGGTTGTCAGTGTTGGGAGAGGGCTCAGAGCTGAGATATGGAGCTGCTGCTTTAGGGCTGGCCCAGTGGTGCAGCTGAGCCTGTTCAGCCTGGCTTTGCTGTTGGTGACTTTGAGGGGACGTGGGGATTTACTGTTGTTCTTTCCAAAGGTATCACATGTATTAGCTCACAAGTATGGGTGGGAACTTTGAATTAAAAATAAAAAAACAGAGGATGTGGTGCAAGGGGCAGTGAAATCACTCACTGCTGTGCTATAGTTTTATTTCAGCCTTGGATTAAGCCCAAACCCCTATACATTTAGTTTCTGTGAGGGGAAAAAAGCAGGGTTTTTTTACCTTTTTCATCTCTGTATTCTTACTTTGCCTTTGATGCTACTTTGCTCTTTCACAAGCTATTGATTCTGATCTTGTCCTTTATTTACTGCCAGTTCTCTCATTATGTCAGGAATCCTATACTGATATGCTCTTCTGCTTTAAGCATACACCATCATGTTTTCTGCCTTCAGAGCCTTTAACTGAGGAAAAGGCTTTGCTCTTCTCTGTGAAGGTGTCTGCCAGTTGGCTGGTTAGTGTTTGAGTTTACAATGCAGGATGAAAAAAGGGAATAAGTGGAATGTTGTGATTCCAGCACGGGAGATACTCTGCTTTCATTGCATAAATACCCAGTCCCTTCAGGAAATGATGACAGACAATTTTGGCTAAAGACAGAAAGATACACTGGGCAACTTTGTTTCTTTTCAGTGAAGCCCATGAGGATTTCAGGTATTTATCCATGGTGTATGAAGACAGGGAGGGAGTTGGCTGGCAGTTCTTAAGGGCTTCCTGGAGACCTCCAAGGAGGTCTGCTGCTCATTTCAGCAGCCTCAGAAGAGAAGTGCAGAATGACACATGCAGATCTGAACTTGTGGCCTCATGGTGTGAGGTTACTGCAAACCTGCTGTTCCTTTCAGCTTCCAGTTCATCCTCCTTTGCCAGCCCCAGGTCAGTGCAGACCCATGTGGTGGTAGTTTTCTCTGGAAACAGAAGCCAGTTTGGGAAGGGAAGGCTGCAAGTGGCAAAGTGAATTGAAGGGAAAGGAAGGAGAAAGAACTCTTTGATGGAAACAGGTCAGTCTTTAATGCTGTAGCCTGTCTCTTTGGGCTCCTTAGGAACAGTTATGGATACAGTTTGAGATGGAGATTGCACTAGGATCTGAAGGCAGATGTTCTCTGAAGGCAGTTAGCTGCTAGCAATAAAATGCTAAGTGTTTGGAAAATGCAGTAATTCAGTCATGTGATTTTTATTTCTGCACTTCGGTCACTGACCCTCCAATGGAACTGAATAATGGGAGTAGATTGTATTTAGGAAGAAAATAGAAGATGGCTGTCAAAAAAAATAAATAAAATGAAGTAGCTATGCCTATTTTAATTAAAACTCATGGTGAAGTAGTTACCTCATTCTTATAGATGGTTCCAAAGCTCTGCTGCTCACTTCATGTCGATGTTTTGTGTGTGAATCCGTTCCAGATAAAGTTAATTCACAGTGATACAAATATGAGGCTGCTTCTGGTAACATACTCTGTAATCAGCAGAACTGGCTGCCAGGAACTGTGCTGCTTCTCTCACCATTTAGTGCTAACGTGTGGGGTGCTCATAAATATGGCATGAATTGTGGGATTTCGATTACCTTATTGTACTCAGGAATGTGCTTGGGTAGCGTGGAGCTGGGAGAGCATGAGAGATACCTTGCCAGGCCTCTGCCAGAGGCTCAGGAGAGGGATTGATCAGTTGGTGTAGCTCAGCAGGTAGAAGAATTGAGGAACGGGGCAGGAGGGAATGATGATAAGTGAATCTTCCTTCTCTGCTTAGCCAGAAGCAGAAATATCAGAGTAAGAATTCTTGGGGTTTAGCCCTAACCTGGGCAAACCACAGGTAGCCATTTTCAGTGGTGAAAGCCCAGCTTACTGAGCTTGTGCCCTGCAAACGCTGAGTGTTTTCTCTCTGTGCTTCTAGGGCTCAGTGAAGAAGCCAAAAATGAGCTTCAAAACCAGAGGGTTGTGTGTGGCAAGTGGATACAGGGTGTGTGGGAAAGGTATGGCCAGAGGGACAGAGCTGCTGTTACAGATGGGCATGGGAGCTCTCTGTGCAGCTTCTTCCTACCTGTGCAACAGGCTTGCCTCACTGTGCATGGTTTCTCTAGCAAAAGTAACAAATGGAGCTGTGTAAATAATCAGTGTTTATATTCAGCAATGTGCTGAAAAGCAGAAAGCACACTTTGGGGGAAAGAAGCATTTGTTACTTTCCCAGGGGATGAAGGAAAAACGCAGGAGGAAATGTGTTGCAGGTTGGCTGAAACATTGATTTGTTTTGGAGGAAGGAGAGGAGGTTACCTGTTCTGTTATAATTTGGTGTATTTTTAGAATAAAAGATCTTGGTGGTTGGAAAAAAGAGGGTTAGTTTAAAAAAGGAAAATGCAGAAAAAAAGTCTTTTTTCTAATTTATTTTCTTTGGTTGAAAGAATTGATAAATTTTTATCGTGTGTTAGTCCCTCTGTGTATGTCTGTCAATAAAGTCTTTACTAGAAGCACCTCTTCTTCTCTCTTTGCTGCCCTTTGGAGAAAATGCTCCAGTTATTTGGTGCTGGCAGAAGTTAGGTTGTTAATTTCCGTGTGCACGCGAGGTGCTACAAAGGCTGCAATGCTTCCGAGCACTGCTGCAGACTCAGCCAGAATTAAAAGAGATAAACATTATCTGTCCCCACTGCCTTTATCCCTGTGAGACCTGATGGCTGCTGGAGCTGACAATGGCTGTTTC
The DNA here is from genome assembly GCF_000691845.1 of Merops nubicus. Lineage (NCBI taxonomy): Eukaryota > Metazoa > Chordata > Aves > Coraciiformes > Meropidae > Merops > Merops nubicus. The sequence continues at coordinate 138,423 of NW_008580898.1, read as the reverse complement.
GTTATTCATGCTGAAGGGGACTCTCTCCTGTTGTTATGCAGGTCCAGATACCACTCATTTTTTGTGCTTTCTGGATGCTGCTCTTGAAGGACAAGTAGCTTTTGAAGCAGACCAAGGTTAGATCTGGCAACCTTTACTGCTACTTTTCCCTTTTTTTGCCCCCTCCTGCTCTCTTTTTTTCAGCCTGGGCTCTGTAATGGGGGCACACTGTGAGTTGAGCAAATCTCTGGGTGTTTCTTTCTCAACTGGAGAAGGATAAGGAAGAGGCCCACATGTGTCATGAGCATGAGATTGGCTTGGAGATACCACTGATGAGCTAAAACACTTGGAAATGTTTTCAGCAGCATGCAGATACCTGGGGAGAGAGCAGGAATAAAAGCACACTTTTGGTTTAGGTGGGGATCCCATGCAGGTAATAAACCACAAGAGCCCTGTATCAGCAGCAGATAAATGAGCTGTTAAGTCCCATGGTTGGGAAGTAGGTGGAATCAACTGCATTAAGTTCAGTTACATCTCTGCGTGTTGGCTAATTCATATGGATGAGATGGTGTGTGTGGGGGAAGGTGAAGGCAGCAGACTGCAGGCAGGATGGATGCAAACCCAGGGGTATGACAGAACGACGTGTGTGTTTGTGATTAGGTCTGGCAGTGCTCTGCATGAAGGCCAGCAGAGAGACAGGTCCAATTAATGGCAAAACCAGTGGAGAAAATGAAGAGCTATCAGCTGTTGACCTCGCTAATGGGGAATGCTGACTGCTCACTGGTCAGCATCCTGACTTGGAGGAGGATGCAGCATCACCAGGGCCTGCTAGTGTTGCATGGCTTCTGAAGCTTTATCTCTCTGGGTGTTACTATGATTTAAAAAAAAAGATAGAAAAGTAATAACCAAGGTAGATGAATGGGAAGGAGGGAATGGGTCCTGGCAAAGAGAATTAACAGTCCACCAGGCTGGTTTCCTGTGAGCTTTGAGCCCTGTTTTGTGAAGCACTGTAGAGGAAGAGAAATAGAAAGCCATGAGTGGAGCCTGTGCAGAGCAGGGAGGGGCACGGGGAAGGGTGAATACATATTATGTGGGAGTGGTAGGACAGGGGGAAGAGCAGAAGATGGCAAATGCATGTAGGGGACTTGTACAGGGTCTTCATACAGAGAATGAAGATAAATCTGCAGGGAGAGAGTTATACAGAAAGTGAATATACAACTGTGATTTTTAAGAAAGCGTTAGGAGGGTGTCTTAACAGGGCCTGAATATTTGCACGTGTTGAGCCTGAGTGTGCCTCCTTTGAGATTGCAGCCAAGCTCAGCAGTAAGTGAACGTTGGTGTCAGCCTGTGCCACAGAGTGAAATGAGGCAGGAGGTGGTGCTCATGTCTCCCAGAAGATTAATTCTGCTAAGTGTTATAGGTTCCAGCTTCAGGGTTAAATAAGCCTGATGTGGTCTGTGTCGCTATGGAGATGACTGCTGAGGGGCAGGATTGGGTCAGAAAGGCACTGGAAAGCCAAGAGCTGCTGTGACAGGTCCTGGCTAAAAAGAGCCTCTAAGACTCAAGCCTGGCATTTCCTGTCTTTGTTGCAGGTTTAAACAAATACATCTTGTGTGGGTGACCAGTCAGCCAGGGGGGAAATGGTTGGAGGAGAGCAGTGTGCTGTGCTGAAGGCCAGTTACCTAAGCGTTGGCAGAGGAACTAATCCAGCCCCTCTGGTACCAGCCAGCTTTGATGTGGTTCTGAAATCAGCTCTCGCTGGGTCTCTGAAGCAAGACATTGCTAGAGCAGCACAAACTGCTGCTCCCTGCAGAAAATTAATAAGGGCACTCTGGATTCCACCCTGCAACTGACCTAAGCAGCTAAATAGGTTACACTAAGTTTTAAGAATCGCCCCAGTTTTCCTTCTAATAGGCAATTTTTCTGCTTAATTTGCAGAACAAGCACAAAGCTATTATGTAAAATTTATCAGCAGCAATTGACTCTCATTAGAGATTAGAAGCAGGAGGCTTTGTTGTGAGGGTGAAGGATCCTCCAAATTTTCATTTACTAGCCTTAGTGTCCCAGGGTTTATGCTGACCTATGCCCTGAACAAATTCAGACACTGAGCTATCAACATTTCTTTCCTATTTTCACAAGAGCTGTTTTCACCTTCCTTCAGCCTGGTTTTAGAAGGCCTTAAGCAGTTGGTAACCAGTTCTGTTAGAAGCACACGAGCCAGGCTGAACAAGGTGCCTGTAAGTTGCAGTGCTGTTATGACAGTGTTTGAGCAGTGAATTTTACCACATTGAGGGAAGTCGGCTCTGACAGAAAGGTTTTGTTCAACAGCATTTGAGTGCAGTTGCTTGGAGAGCCCCTCACTGGACCAGTGCGTTGGGCTGTAGGTGTCTGATTGTGTCTGTGGGACCTAGGCCAGGTCAGCCTTTGAGTGCCACACGGGCCTGAGCAGGTCAGTGTTGGGAAACTCATTCCCAGGTCTAACATCTTTGTCGGCGCTGGAGTACTCGGCGAGACCCTCCAGGCTGCCTCTTCTTATCCCCCTTTTCTCCCAAGCCCTGCGCTGGGTATGGCAGACAGGGGAAGAGCTGCTGTCCCTATTTCCTGGAGGCTAGAACACAGGGTGATTTGAAATGGCTTGTGTTTTCTTCTTGCTGTAGCCAAAGACAGCTGTGACTTGCCTGGTGTAGGGGGACAGGTAAACTGTACTACGCCTTCCTGCGAGAGACGTGAGGGAAGTGGGAATCATTCCTGACGTGGAACCATTCAGAGAGGCTTTTTCCTTTCCTTTTCCCCCTACAGTAAATGTTAATTATACATGAAGGTTTACTACAGCAGAAGGGATTATAATTAATTTATATTTGAACTATAATAGATTTCACTACAAACTGCACTTCATTGCAACTAAGTGTATTATGACTGTTGTTTGCTGCCAGCAATTTACATAAACCGACCACAAAGCATCACATCCATTAATGCTGAATTAAGGGCAGCAGCAGGCAGATAAAGCTATAGAAAAAAAGTAAATCAAGTCTGTTTAACTTGTGCACAGAGACCTTGTAATCTAACCTGAGAAACTCAAAGAGGAGTGCGCTGGACCACGTGAATTATTGTGAGGTAACATTTGAATTCGAATCTGTGTCTGAACTTGCCTAGAAATGAGAATTTGAGTTCTCTCTCTCCTTTAAACTAAAAAAAACCCAAAACAATCTATCTGGAAAAATAACCCTTTGTTCTCAGTGCCCTGAGTCATGTGCCAGAGCAGTATGAAGATAGTGGGGACCTAAGGGGGAAACAAGGAGGTTTCTGTTCTTGACCTGATGGACAATAATGTACTTTTCTGTGCTTGTCTCTCCCTTTCCAACATTGCTTACCTAATTATATGGGTTAAGAGTTCCTCCAAGGCAGGGATTATGCTTGCAAAGGTAGGCTGGAGCAAGTCCCAGAGCAGAGTCCCTGTCAGAATACAAGCACTAAACCAAAAATCCCAGACAGTATATTAACAGCATAAGATGACAAGTAGATAACTTTTAAGTAATGCTTCTTAATTGATTACCACTAACACACCAACCTCACAGCTCACTCTCCTTGTCACCTTTTTGTGGTGTCTCAGTGATAGCAAGTCTTGGACCTTGGTTCCTTTGCCATCAGACACGTGGTGGCACCTTGCAGCCCTTCACCAGGGGACCCATCAGACTCTGCTGATGCTCTCTGATGCCCTGTGTGCTGTCTCCTGCTGTCGCTGAACATCTGCTTCCATCCTGAGACAGGAGTGTCATCCCGGATGACCCAGTCTCAGGCTGCAGAAAAGGGCAAGACGGCTTGTCAGGGACCTCCACAGACAGCTCAGCAGCTGCTGTAAACGGCCGAGAGGAGAGATCCCAGCCAGCCCTCCTCTGCCACTGATGCACTTTTCCTCTCCTTTGCTGCCAAGGTTTGGCCAAGCAGGGTGAACTGCACCAGAAAGGGCCAGGGGAGAAAAGATTCAGGAACAAGCAACACAAATAATATCAGTTTGCCCAATAAAAAGGAGAATTTGGATTTTGGAACTGTGGTCAGACATTGCAAAAGGCTGATACTGTCTCTCAAAACAATGAAAACTCTTTCAGAGAATGAATTGATGGCTGTTTCAGTTAATGGCCAGGTTACTGATTATCCCACAACCATTTATTTTTAAAAAGTACCCTGGAATTGGTTTGATTGTTAGAACAGGCTCTCTGGCATTCCCACTTCTCTGCTTGCCTCTCTGGGAGGTGTTACAGAACAGCTTCGCCTGGGGAACACGGGTCCTGGCTACAGTTCCTGCCATTTTCTTGGGAGCTTGGTTGCCATCTCCTCAAGGCAGGGGCTCTATCCTTTTGGGGCACCCAGCGAGTGACTGGTGAAGGAGTTTTGCTGTCTGCCATTGCTGTGCCAATGTAAGTGTGTGGTTGACTCTGGTATGGTGGGACTGAGAGTAGGACTGCTTGCACTGCATTGGTAGCCTGACATAGGAACCAGTATCAGGCTTGGGAGATGCAAGTCACCCTGACCTAGAGCAGCTCAGATGACTGAGGGAGTTACTTGTCAGCACTTCTGTCTTCCATAGAGGGTTATTAAAAGCCATGCTGATGTTGCAGCTGGGGTTTGTGTATGTTACACATCTGGATGTGCTTGAGCTATCTTTATGCTACAGAGCTTGGGCACCTAAAAATCAAAACTGCAGCAACACAGCCCTTGGTACAGTCAGCACAAGCCTGTCTGAAACCCTGGAAAATTAGCTGCTAGCTGAAGTGCTATTGTCCATAGCTCCTGTGCCCTTCGATCTACCTAGATTAAACAAGCTTGTGTCTGTGTTGTTTTGTGGTACTGCTGAAGCACACTCTACATTGAGGT
>NW_008580898.1:115461-133541 GCF_000691845.1 Merops nubicus | reverse complement strand
TCCTTGCCCATTTTACTCTCTTTCCTTTCTGTCTGTGTCGTGGTTATGCTGAAGGCACTCATGGCCACTTCAGTGAAGTCTGGTTTGCTTCCAAGAGCCTTCTTACACAACTCATATTCTAGCTGTAAAATTAACAGACTGTTTTATTACATAGGCTTTATTACTCGGGAGGACCCATCCAAAGGCTAGGAGCAGTTTTAATCCCAGCAGAATGACACCTTGGCAGTAAAACAGTTTCTCTACTAAGATTTTGTTGGAGACGTTTGTTGAGAAAGGAGGAGAAGTTCTGAACAGGCTGCTCTGGCTCCGTTTGACACAAGAAGATGCAGGGCAGGTTGTCCTAATTTTGGAGCAGCACGGAGCAGCAAGGAGGCTAGTTCCTTCCCAGAAGATGCTGTGGGACTTAGAGAAATGGGGCTCTGGTGGCAGCATAGCCATGCCTGCCCTGGTGAGGAGAAGGCACTGCAGGGAGTGTCGTGACACTGCGTTTATTAAAGACCTGGCACCATTTCCTTCCCACACACCCCTCAGTGTGATTCACAGGGTAGGGAAAAATACCCACAGAAGCCACTTATCCTTGCTGTCTGAATATGTACCTTGTCCTAAAGTGAAAATTGCTTTAAACCGAGATGAGGAGTTGGAAATGGCTCCCAGAAATCCCTTCAGTCCTGCAGTGACACAGAGGTGACAGTCCTACAATAGCAGGCTGAGTGGGGGCGAGTTGTCTGCCCCCTTACTTGCCTCTGACTCAGCCTCTGAGATAAAAGACCATTTCCAGAAAGCACTCGTGGTGAAAATATTTCAGTTTTCTGCTGCTTTGCAGTTGCCAGTCTTGCTAATTTCTGCTCTGATGTCACCAGCAGTAGCCCCGTTAATGTTATTTATAGTGTTTATGCCTTGGGCTTTGGTTGTGCTCAAGGCTTTGTGGCTGGTCTGGAAAGAAGTGAGGAGCAGCTCTAACACTTTCAGTGACGTATCTTTGAGCTTAGAGTGTTTTCCAGGTTCCTCATGTTGCACCTGGGCTGTCTGGATCTACCCCATGCTCCTGTCTGCACCTGGGTTTGCTCCAGCAAACTGAGCCATCCTGGGGCTTATTTTAGTCATTTAGAACTTGGTTTAAAAGATGCAGTAAGTCATGAGACCAAGCAAATCCGATAAAGACGCTTCAGGGGAAGGCAGTCTGGAAAGCCAGATGCAAATGCAGCCAACCAGAAACCAAAAATATATTAGCACTGAGAGAACAGGCAATTATTCTCCTATCAGAGTTGCAGGATTTTCAGTGTGTGAGACTTCCATGGTACTTCAGGACAGCTGGGCATCTGTTACTGGCTGAAAATGGGTGGAACCAGTGTTGGTGCTTCAAAGCCCATGTCTTCCCCTGCATGACACCTATGAGCTGCAATTAATTGATGCATTTAACAAGCACATGTCAGTCTATGTGAAAACAACTTTTGCAGCTGCTACCCTGAAGTACTGATAAGTCGCCAGTCAGGCTTTTTATCTGACCCTGCTAATCCTAAAATTAAAAACAGAAAATGAAGCAGCAGCCTGGGCTTTGGTACTTACCTGCAGAGGCTTAAATCTCTGGAGTTTGTGTCTGTAAGCTATTCTTCCCGAAAGCTGAACTTGTCAGGTAGTCTAATGACTCTTGGAGCTAAGGCTTTTTAGAAAAAGCTCCAAGTATTGTCAGAGACAGTACATCTGTAAGCACTGGAAACTGCAGTCAAAAAGTACGTCCCAGAAGAGCTATTTCAGCACTTAAGTTGATCTCCAGTATGAAGTGTGCACTGGTGTCAGTGTCTAGGAGAGAGACTTGGGCAGGTAACATGTGTCTACAGAACAGGCCCGTGTGTCTTTAAGACTTCCCATAAAGCACATGGGCTGGAATCAGTCCCTGGGTGGAAAATTTTTTGCAGTGAACTGGTGCCCCGTTCCTTATGCATTTCACATTTTTCTGCAATATTTCAGCCTGTAAGAAGCCACTCAATGTATTAATGATCAGGAAATAATAATGTTCTCAACCCAGGGCCAAGTATCCTCCGTCTCCCTGCCATCTGTAATGACAGCCTGTTTAATGGATGTGTGTGAGATGGTCTCGTAGGAACCCTCAGGGAAGTGCAGAGCTCCACTGAAAGCACAGTTGCTGGAGAATTTGAGACTCTTTCCAATTTTTCAGTTCAGGTTTGGTGACTTTTCTGGTGATGTCAGCCTGTGTTACCTGCAGCAGGTTCTGTGTTGTTTCCTGTCTGACCCCAGAGACGATTTCTCCATTGACACAAGGATCTTGTGCACGTGCTGTGAGCCACCTACGGTAGAGATTGATGGCACGCAGCAAGAACCACAAGGTTGCAGAATCTCCCAGCAGTTGCCACACATGATGGAGGAGGCTGTCAGTCAGCAGGTTCAGTGTTAAGTCAGTCTGCCAGAGTGGCTGCCCATGCTGGTAAATTGGCACTGGGTGCCAGTTGGGGTTTGCCAGGTCACGCTCTCGCAGCCTCGCTCCCTCCTGCTGTTACTGCAGCATCGGTGCTGTGTGCTTTTGGGGGATTTACAGCCAATGTATGATATTGCCTCCCAACCCCAGAGAAATCCCATTTCAAGAGATGCTTTTCAGATTGATTGGTCACAAGCATTAGACCTAGCACATGGCTTGCTCTGCTATCTAATCCATCTTTGGTTCATCAAGAGAGCCACACTGAAGAAAGCTCCATTACTGGACTCGGTCTAGGAATCACAGGCTTGCAGCTGACGGCCTTTGCTAAGTGGTATGAGCATAATGGCCTCCACGAGGCATTAATCACTGTGAGACTTGGAACACAGGACCTTGGGGGCTATTTTTTGCAAGCCTGTCAACTGTGAGCAATGTGTCTTTGGGCAAGTCTTGTCTTTTCCCTGTGGCCCAAAGAGCCCTGCAGGTGAACAAAGCATGCTTACGTGCCTCTGAGGACTAAGTTGTTGATGAATGAATTCTTACTGCATTTTTTTTGAGTGTTTTTTGGATGTGGACTGCTATTTTAGTGCAAAGTAGTATTGATTATTACCATGCATATATAATACAGTGGGTTATTATTAATTTCCCTATTGCTTCTTTTCTCTGATGTGATCCTTATTAGGTACCTCGAGGGGCAGGTTAATAAAACTCTTTTCTTTAAATACTAAGGGAAGCCTTACCCTCAGCACAGTCCCACTTACCATCCAAGCAAAACCCATCCATTTGGCACAAGGTTCCAAGGCACCATTCCAGCACATCTCCTGAGCATCAGGCTGTGGTTCTGCAGGGATAATGTTCCCTTTTGTTTTCTTCTGCTGCATTTTGTAACTGCTGGTCTGCCCTGACATTGCTGACAGAAAGGCATCATGAGTAGTCAGATAGAGCAACATAGCAACTTTGATATGAACAGTGACCTTCTCAACATTAAGCATATCAACTTAGGTTTCAGGAATAAGGCTTCAGACCCAGATTTGCAAAGGTGATGCTGAATTCAGCAGCATTTGAGCATCTAAATACCTTTGTAGATTTGGACACGAGTGCCTTATTTAATCTAAATTAACATGACTGATAAAGTGAAGCGTTAGCACAGCAGAACATGCTCTGTCTGCAGTTGTCTCCACTTTCCACTGTAACTGCCATTTTGTATTAGGGGTTGCATGTGTTGGCAGCCTTGCCCCAGGCAAGGTTGATGAATCCTGTTTCCCCTGACCTGCCTGGCTTGGGGGAGCCACGGTGTATCTCATTGAAGGATCATCACTGGGAAACTATTGCAGAGCAATCTGGAGGCATCCACTTGGACTGTCTCTCAGAGGCTGGCTGGATGCCACGAGCAGCAGTTCTGCAACACGGTGATGCCAGTGTGGCGGGCGTCTGGGTTGCTTCTCAGCTTGACACTTGCAAAGGGATGATGAGAGCAGGGAAGCCAAAAATGGTCAGCTGGAAGCTGGGGCAGTGCAAGAGAGAGGCCAAGCGAGATGCTGGTAAGCATTAATACCCATAAAGCTCAGGGTCACAGAAGGAGACTTTCAATATTGATTTTCAGATAGTCATTTTCCTCTTGACTTTTGTTTCCAGTGTTTCCTGGTTCCTGTGTTGTCTAAGAACAGAGTTGGCAGAGCTGGGCAGCTTCCTCTCTCCTCACCACGCAGCTGGTCAGATTGTGTGAAGTCTGGAGTGAAGAAGCAGCCAGAGCAGCTTCACCAGTGTTTTACACACCTTATGCCAATTGTAGGGCACAAAGGACGTGTTTTAAAAACGCCTTTGCCGTTCTTTCCCATACAGAGAGGGAGAAGCATTCTCATTTAATATTAATCTCCCCTCCATGGATTTGGGCTGCTTCTGACAGCATATCAATTATTTAAACTTCTTTTAAAAATTTCCAGGATTAAAGAGATTAGTTTCTTGTTGATTTTTGGTAATTCCTCCTGCTATGCATCTCTGAGGCTGGGTGCAGCCCAGCTACATAGTTCCAATTTGCTCAGAGTTCACCCTGTCCAGGGGCAAAATGGAAATTGTTTCCATTAGTAATTGCCACTTTCAGGTCTGACTGGTAAGCAGCTCCCCCAAACTGGGTATTAGTCAAGCAGTTGAAGACCTTTTAGGTGGCATTGTTAGGTGAGCAATCATGTGTACTACTACAGAGGGAATATTAATTGTATGTTTGTGTGTACAGTTATGATTTTCCTGCAGAGTTTTACATTATGAAAGTAAATTTGAAAGAGCCAATAACATTTGTGATTTTCCTCAATGACTGTTGTGTTTCTCAGCTACAGAAAGTAACCGGACCCTTCCTGCAGGCAGTGGAGGTGACTCCATTGTCAGCTCAAAGAAGCTCAGGAGCTACTGTCACAAATCTAAACAATGTCTAAAGATGATCAGTTTTCCACTGTGCAGTGTGTCTTTGTTAGCTGTGGAAGAGTGGGTCACCTGCTCCAGCCTACACGTTGGAATCGGGATGGCAACTGGCACTTAAATCCAGAAAAAAGGATTTAAAAGAATAATCAAAGAGCTTTAAACATCAAAAAGCAAACAGGTCTATGAAATATACATGAAAACACAGTAAAACCTGAATCCCAACATTATCTGTCTCCCATCTGATCACTACTTTATGGCCTTTTGCTACCAGAGGAAGCAAAGTCCATGAGTGGTTCTGTGGCAGGGCCTTGCCTTGGCTAAGCAGAACTGCCTGCAGAGTCCAGCCCATCCCTCCTGCAGGAGTTTGGGAATGTTTGGGGCTTCTTGTGATTCCCCATTAACGTACCTTTGCCTTAATTAACCAGTCAGACAATCTGGCTTAACAAAGGGAACACCTAGTGATATCCCTAGCTAAAACCAAGTTTCTATAATTACCAATTAATTGGGAAACCCCCTCAGTAAGCTCTTCTCACTAAATATTCGCTGTTAGGAAGAATCAGACGGCCCATTATTTTTCTTCCCAACTGTTTCATGCTGCATGATAGACTTTATCAATCAGCCCCAGAAACCAATCTTCTCCCAGTCCCCAGCACAGCCATCATCAATCACATGTGAGCAGTGGCAGCAGAGCCTCATCACAGCCTTTCCTGTGCTAGCAGGCGTCACGGCTCGCGGAGAGGTGGAGATGTGCATCCCAAATATCCATCATTGCTCCTGCACTGAAAGGGTGGTGGGAGGGGGGAAGAGAGAGATCGCATGTGTTAAAATGCTTTATTTTTGTTGTCACTGTCTCTGGCTGGAAACTGATAAGCTGTGTGAGCTGAGGGCCCAGAGAGAGTCTGGCATGAATGGAGTGTGGGAGGAAGTTCAGGAAGGGAGGAAAACAAAATGTCTGGTTGTTACTAGAGCTACTTGTATTATAGCTGCACAACCCAGCTTTCAGATTGCACGTTCTGTCCAACTACTGCTAACACCTTTACAAAGGTCAGGATCATTATCTTCATTTTCCAGACAGAACTGAGGAAGGTTTACCTTGCACAGGGCAAGCAGGCTCCAGTCAGAGGTGAGAAAAGAGCTCAGTTTTCTTGAGATACAGAAAAGCACTCTGTCTCTCAGGTTGCTTTGCCTTCCCTTTACAGACAAGGGTAAATCTGAGATCAGGCTCTTGCTGGGCAGAGTGTGGTACAAACAATACAGGTAGAAAACAGATTTCCCGAAGGTCTTTGCATTCTTTCCATTTTCTGAGCTCTTGCTGTTGTTGTAGGTCATCAGTTGTCATGTGGTTTTCCATCTCCACTCCTTATTTTTGCTTTGTGTACACACAAAAATTGTGTTCCAGCTGTACATCATTGCAGTGGGAACCAGTGGGAAGCCTAGAGAAATGAGGTGCTTCTTCAAATGTATTTTACTTCATTAGATCAAGGAAAGAAGGGAAAAAAAAAAAATACTGATTTATTTTTTATGTATATTTCACACTTCATTGATTTCACTTGTTGTTCCTAATTTACACAGAAAGGTAAGGCTTAGTCTCCTGGGTCTAATTTTCCACAAATTCATACAAACCATTTGTCTGTAACTCTTGTCTGTAACGTTTGCAAGGGAGACAGAGAATAGGGTGTATTTCTTGGGTCCTGTAGCACTCTTGATTCCCCTTCCAGCACTGAAGGAGTTTATTCATTGGAGGTTTCTTTAAGCCATTCTTAGATGCTGAGAGTTTCATCACTGAGTGTTTCTAGTTGTCTGCATTAACTACTTCAAGAAATCAAGCTGAGGCTGCACAGCCAGTGGAACTGTTGTTCCTTGTCATGTTTAGGAGGCTGAGAATTGTGAAGTGTGCATTTATCATCTGCAGCATCACCATGCTGTGGTCTGCAGCCATTCCTCACCAGGCTGGTGCTACCTGGTTGCATGGAGCTGTACTGGGTGTGGTGCTGGGGTTTGAGTTTTGCTTCAGGAACTTCCTGCGGAATGGATGAAGCCTGCAGCTAACCAGCTGCCTCTGTTTGCAAAGCATAGATGACAGGCAGCTTGGAGCTGGAGTGCAGACTTGGGATGATGGTGATGTAGAGCTATAGGCTTCTGACTTTGTCCCTCTTAATCACAGATGCTGCTATGTTGGGTCCAAAGAAATGGTTTGCATGCATACCTCTGTCTAAGTTACATGTATCACACGTCTTAAACTGAAGGTTAAATCAAAAAGGGGTTTATCAGTCTTTTCCAGACTTGCATCTTAAGCAGTCCTGTGTGCAGTATAAGAGCAAGATCTTGCATAAGACTTTTTTGTGTCAGTCAAATATTTGATACTTCTTATTCAACTGCTTGTTTCCCACCTGCATTACTCTGTTTTCCTGCTCATCTCAAGTCTTCACAACCACTGCAAAGCCCATCCCTGTACTTGTTAGGCTTCTTAAATACAAAGAATGTCTGTTTTGGCTAAAATGAGCTGTGGAATTTAGTTCACAGGCTAGGTCCTGCTTCTGCAGGTACCTGTCTGTGTACCCTGCTCTCTGTCACGTGCCAATCCTTCATCATCTGAGCAGAATAAGTGTTCTGTGGGACCAGTGAAAAGCAATGTTGAGAACAAAGCGCTCGGGCAGGGGAGGGATGGAGACACAATGGTAATTAAGCTGGTGAAGAAAGTTATGTGGGATCAAATCACCTCATGCTTCCATGCCTTTCTGTCCTTTAAAAAAAAAATGCTCTGGATGCCAGTTTACACTAATTGGCTCTTCATTCTGGCAAGCCAAGGAGAGAGAGGCTTCTCTGTCACTGCCTTTGTGTCCCTGCTTCCCATCCTAACCTAGGGTAGTCTGCTGTGAAATTGTTTTCTCTGCAGAGACAGAGTTGCCTCGTCTCTTGTAATTCCACTAGAGTAATCCTTGGCTCTGTGCTAGAAAAGCACTGAGCGTGGTCACTGAAGGGAGCTCTGGGGAAACACAGGCATCTGCAGCTGTACACCTTCATGCCAGGGGAATTCAGGCAGCTCGGAATACATGGAAGATTCTCAGTGCCTCCTCCTTCCCTTAATGCCTGCTCTGTGGCAAAGCAGAAGGGACTCGGGGCAGCCAGCCAGGGGCCTGCCAGGTGAGCAGGACTGTTGGGGCACTGCAGGCCCCCAGGGGAGTGAGTGCTTTGTGTGGGACATCACTGTGTGAGGGGAATCATTGGGGTGATGTGCAGGCACTGCTCCTCCAGACCTGGGACTGCCCAGCATCAGAGCTGGACACAGGGCCAGGTAGTCAGTACTGTAACCCCACTGACCTTACCACAATTAGTGCAAGAGCTTTTGTCCCAGAGTGCTTATGAGCAAGTGATGAAATTAATCTGAGACTTACCTGTCTGTGTAGCTCTGTGCTATGACAGGAAAAGACATAGTCCTAATGACCTAAATTAAGGCTCCTCAACAAAATCCTATGATGAAAATAAGCATTGCCTTCATTTTTACAGAGAGATAAGGCCACGGTTGCTTAACAGACCTTACAGTTCCCAACTTGCCATCTGAAGCCTTGACCACTGTGAGGTGCCAAACCAAAAGGAGGCATAGCTGTTACACGTGTGTGGTTTAGAGCCAGAAGGGAACACTGTGGTAGGCCTCCCTCGTACCACTGAGTAATTCACTTCCCTTGCTAGATAAATGATGACAATAATACCAACCCTAACAATGCCCAGTTAGACTAGAGAGCATCTCTTTCTGAGAGCTAGCCAATAGCGATTTTCAGATGTTATCGACGTAGCCGTCAGATCCAGCCCTATCACACCAGAGTCCTGGCAGACAGCTCATTGCTCCCCGTGGAGAGAATAGCACTTCCTTCAGAGTCTATTGTCACCCTATCAGTATTGTGCCTCGGGTTATCAGCCAGCATCCAAATGTCAGTGCTGAGGAAGATGCTTATCCTATGGTCGGATTATGCAGTCATTTCCTGTCACTGTTTTCTTGTATTTGCTTCTGAATCCTGGCCGTGGCCAGCAAGGAGACTTGTGCTGCCTAGGTGTGCTCCAGTCAGTACAGCAGTGCCCGTGTGTGTAACCTGGGGCTGACCTGTGAGCACTGAGCTTTCATCAAGTCTGATAGACAGTTAAAAAATTTCTGTAGCTGTGTCAGCCGGAGCAGATGTAAATCTGAAATCCATTTGTTGACGTGTCTTTGACAGACACATTCAAGACAGACAGGTGTAGAGCAGGAACCTATGGGTGGGGACACAAGTTGCCATGAATTATGGGGTTTGTCACTTAAAATGCATATGTGACAGAGATTATGATTTGCATTATGGATATGCTAATTTGTCATGCTGACAGGCAAGCGAATCCTAACTCATACAGCCATTGTAACTAATTAAAAAGACAAACCAATCAACAGACGTGGCAGATGAGGCATTTGAATTTGAAGAATTAAATATATTGACTGACCTTCCAATGATGCTTAGTGTAACTTTGTTTAATACCAGAGTCTTAGTAGGCAATTACCTTAAACAGCACATAAAGCGTGACAAGGCTGCAGTGACTATTTTGCCAGGGTTCCATAGCGGCTTCTATCCAGCGGGATCTCAAAGCATTTCATCAGCAGGTTCACTTCATGAAAACGAGAGTGTGTGCAGATGTGGCCTGGGTAGCAGTGTGCTTGACCAGTGCTTGCCTTCCACTGAGGTCAGCTCAGTGTCTGTTTTTGTTCAGGCACTGGAGATTAGCTCTGTATTTCTTGATCCATCTATCTGCTGGGTCTTTGTCTCATTCGTTGGAGGTGTACTGTACTGTGATTAAAGTAATATGAGGAAGCCTTTTGTACAATCTTCAATTTTCATTTCACTGCTTAGTTTCTGAGCAGCAGATATGGTGTCTCCTGTTCAGGAAGCAGGGTCCAGTAGCACAAAGATTTACTTCTCAGCTTTGTCGCTTTAAATGCAGTGAACAGGGCAATCCATTTCCTGTCTCTCATTCGTAGAGCCATCTGGGTACCTCAGCTGTGATGGATCATTTCAATATTATGCTTTCTATCCTGGAAATGGAGCTTTCCCTCCCCTTTTAGATAAAACCTGCTAATATTTGAGTCCACATTCTAGTCAGCCTGGCCATCAGACATAAGGCTTCCTGACAGCATATTTGTGCTCTGAACATGTGACTCTGCTCCTTGCTTCACCAGCCCAGACAATAAATATTGTGGAGCCAGAGCAAGAAATGAGAAGGGGGATTTACAGTGCATAGCATCATATGGCTTGTAGGCTAGGTTCATCCCTGGGTTAGTGCTGTTCAATTCAGAGGAATTATCCCAAGCAGTGAATCTGCTCCAATGGCAGACATGCACGACTGGAATTTCAGTGCTGTTCTTTTAACTCACTCTTGCCCAAAATCCAAAGAAGCTGGCTTAGCACAGACTGTTGGGGATTCATCCTGAGTGTGGCTGGTCCTTTGTAGAGGCTGAGGAGAATTCTGAGACTGGGATTTGACTTGAGCTTGGGTGCTATCAAGCTTCTAAAGCTATCCAACTTCCAGAGGGATGCAGGTAAGAGCTAGCATGAGAATACTGTCAAAGCTGATGCAAAAAGGATTTGCAAATGTAAAGGCTGAGGGAAACTGCAGGAGAGACCCCCTCCAGAGTTTGGCAAGTGGTCAGATGAACTTATTTGTTGAGAAATTCAAGGGAAGTTACTTGAAAAAAAAATTTATAGTTCCACCTGAAAACTTTTTAACTGAATTTCAGGAACTTAGGTTTGTTATTAGATAGCTCAATGAAATGCTTTTTGATCACTTGGAGCAGTTAGCCAACAGTTCTGAGGCAAAGGATTAGGAATAGAAAATGGTATCAGCAATTAGGTAAGTCACTGCATCCCTCAGCAGAGTCCCTTTGGGCTGAGGAAGCACTGAAACTGGAAGGACTTAAATGTCCAAACTTCCTCATCAGCCATGGGTTCAGAACAAGAAGTCTGATGTACATTCTCCTTTTTCAGTCAAGTTTTAGTTTCTTCACAGTAATTTTTATAATCTTCCTGTACACATAAAAAAACGCTCACAGACCTTAAATGCTTTTCATACAGCCTGAAAGGTGTTCATGCATACAGTGAGCTCCCCCTGGAATCACAGACTACTTGGAATTTACTCATTAGATTTCATTTGGAAGAACAGCCCTTGGTATGGAAATCACTGGAATTTATCAGGCTGTCAGTTTTGCTTGCTTAGAAGAAAATGAAACTTGAGGAGGTTTGCAATACCTGGTAATGTGACCATACAATCTTACAGTAACAAACACACACCTACCAGCCCTGTAGCATGAAACCATGTGCCCTTCAATCAGGGTTTCCTGAAAACAATATTCCAAGGCCGTCTTTGAGGTGCATGGAAAGGGAAGGGAAAAGAAAATGACAGCTATCCTATCTGTCTAAATACCTTTGTGGCCTCTGTTACCATAGCATCTGAGCTCTTCTGAATCACTAACCAATTCTGACTGCACAACCCTCCTGTCCAGGGTAGAAGCAGTTCCACTACTTCAATTTGTTTCTTCCTATGGAGAGTAAAACAGAGAGGAGGGGAGAAATCATGGTATGGAGAGGCCAAATAAATCAGCACCATTTACAAAAGGGTTTAGAATTAAAAGGCAGGTAGTGGAAAGAGGCAAGTAGTGACAGTAAAAGGAAAAAACAAGTGTCATGATAAAAATGATACAGTGTCCAGGCAGCCCAGTCCCCAGCCTTGAAAACCCCATGAGTAAAACACTGATCAGTGGAGATGAATTCTTCCAGTTAACCTTGTTCACAGCAACATCTTTGCAGGTTAGAGAATTATTACTTTCTCACTTGCCAGCTCTCAGGTGGGTTTCCAAATATCTCTGCATGTGGATGGGTTAGATTGGTTTGGTTTGGGATGAACTGCATTGGCAGGCAGATTCCCTAAATCTAGGAATATTGTGCAGTAACATTCTTTTTCAGTAAGAATACAATGAGGTAAAAATCTTCCCTGAAACAGACTACAATACGTTGCCATTGGGCGGTTTTTTAGCAGTAGACTGGGCTGAAATAGCTGCACTGCAGCAGAAGTGCCTGGAAAAATTATGAGGACTTCAGCAAAACTGCAAAAGCAATAGAAGCAAGTTGGTTGTGAGTGCCTGCTCCAGTCCCCTCTGAAGGGATCCCTGCACCTGCCTTCTCTGTTCAGCTCCGTGCTGCAGCTGTGCAGTGTGGAAACACTTCTCTTCCCATTGTCCACTTTTACTTGGCAGTTGAGGTCTTTTGAGTGTGGGTGCTTAGGTTCTCAGATGAGGTTCTCCATGGGGGCTTTTGGACCCTAGATAAAATTGAGAGCTCTTGGCATTTTCACGTCACTGGTGTCACCAAAGTGATGCTGTGGGGGTGTTGTACACCCTTGAGTTGGGGATGGTGCTCCATCACCCAGCACATAACAACCTGTGATGTGCAAGGGAAGTGCTCCACAACCCAGCACACTCCCCCTGCTCCCTCCAAGCTGCTTCCAAAAGGTGAGTGATTTAGCCCAGGCAGAACAGCAGAGTCTTGTTAGGTCCTGTCAAAGGACATATGGGAGTGTCATGTTTCTCTAATGGACTTATTGCTACTGACCAATGCAGTTTTATCAGGAAGAGTAGGCAAAAAATTGATAAAGAGGTGGCAAAAAGAGCACTACAGCTTGATTCTTATTGATAATCCTTGCCCACGGGATACTTTAGATCCTGAGGCAAACAGGAGAGCCAGCATGTCCTTAGGAAATGGTTTTTATGCAGATCCATAGCAGCACACTGAGGAATAAGGATTCTTAGCTACTCCAAACACTGAGCATTCATTCAGAATAACAGGTCACTGATCAGATCTTACAGGTCCTGGATCCTTAGGTTTCACTGAACTGGCCTTAAAAGGGGGAACAGTGTTTCAGTTCTCCAAAAACTAGATGGTTCCTTGCCACAGGAAAAATAACTAAGCAAAAACTGGTCTTCACCAGTGTCCGAAGTGCTAGGGTGAAAACTGGCAAGAAAAGCCTGTGTAAAGGCAAGAAGCAGCAAGAGAAATTCTCCCTGATCCTTTCAGGATGAGATTCTTTAGCTGAGGAACGCAGTAGTAGATTGTAGAACCATATCAGGTCACTGGAAAAAAGCTAGATAGAGAAGCAGAAACACATGGCAGTGAAAAAGCCTGCCATGAGAAATGGAAAATAGACCTATTCTGTTTTTAATAATGTGTCAGCCTTTGTATGAACTGGCCCAGAGCCCAAAGAAATGGACTATTGCTTCCATTTACTAGAAGACTAGGTCTGCCCTTCTGATGGCTCTATAAATAAATGCTCCATTATCTCTTACAAATATCTTTACAATATGTTATCTGACCCTAGGTTTATTCATTCACAAATTTGGTCATCTTTTATAGCAGAAGCTAGTCTCTTACTTTTATCCAGGAATTTCAAAGTGCTCCACATGTGTCAGTGATTTCAGCTTGTTAAATGTTACTGAAAAGGAAGCTGAGGCATGGAGAAAATGAAATACATGTATCCAAATTCATGCTGTGAGTCAGAAACAGAACCTGGAATAGAGTGGAAACAAACATACCAGAAATGATGAAGGGTCAGGACAAAACCCAGGGCTCCCTAGTTACACAAAGCTGCCTTTTTGCAAGGTAAGGCACTCGCTAGAGCTGGGATTCACTGTGTGCATGAAGAAAAGCTGAGAAAATGGGTGTTCCTACATTGCTTACACCGTTCCTGTCTGTACTTTTCTCTAGTGTCCTAGTCTGTGTTCGTGTTTCCCCTCATCAGAAGGTGTGTAGCACTCTGTAATAAGTGTTTCACTGGTAGCTTTGAAACACAGAGGTAATCTTAACCTCCCAAAATCCGTCATTTGAGTCCAGGAAGGGGATGCCTCAGATGATCGTTTTGCTTGATTTTTCTTGCAGAGGTTCATTTTGTGGGTAAGCATATTACATAAGAGTCACTGCTTGATGCAATTTGTGCTAGTTCATTAAGCACAAGATAGAATTAACATGAACACATCTTCAATCAACCAAAGATGCTTTAACAGACACTTGAAAGCCCTGTGAACTTCTGTGTGGAAAAAGACAGTCTTGCATCTTAGGTAGCTTGTCTCTATTTCAATACTCTTTTGTACCAGTCTTGTTGGTGAGGAGACAGTTGTACTTCAACTATTTCATTCTTCTTTTCTTGGCCTTAGACTAGCTGAGGCCACCTGCACCTGTCCCTGGCTGCAGTGGCTCCAGTGTGGGGCTGTGTCCTTGCCGTGGTGGGAGTTACCTGGGGGCTCTTTGCCCAGTCCCGTGTGTCAGAGCACAGAGCTAAACAAAGCCAGGCAGTCACTGCTTACCATTCACTTGGGCTGCTCACTGCAGTCTGGTGATTCTCCATTACATCTCTGCTCATTATGAATACAGATAACAGACTATCATGAGCTGAGTAGCCTTATCCTTAA
This sequence comes from Merops nubicus, assembly GCF_000691845.1. NCBI lineage: Eukaryota > Metazoa > Chordata > Aves > Coraciiformes > Meropidae > Merops > Merops nubicus. Next base: position 119,223 of record NW_008580898.1, on the reverse strand, counting down.
GAGATAAAACTAATCTGTGTGCTTAGATCAGCAGCCTTGTTCTTGCCTAATCGCACCTTGGAAAGCGCAGTAATTGCAGAAACATAGGAAGGAAGAAAATGAGAAACCCAGTGGATGTATCCCTCTAATTCTACCCTTTGAGCCTGTGGGCTTGCACAGGTTCCTAGCCACATATTTTCTGAGTATTGTGCATTTACACCCTGCATCATAGGGAGCCAGTCTCTTCCAAGATTTCTTTTGTTCAAGTGAGAACAGAAACAAACCTTATGCATGACCTCAAGAATAGTCACGCTGGGTAAAAGAACCCCTTGTACTCAGAGCTTGACTGGTACAGCAGGCACCATGTGCAAAACACTTGCCTTTTATACTAGATTTCCTCTCTTTTCCCTGCCTTGGCCTTTTTTGTTTTATCTCAGAACAAAGGCACCATCGGTGTGCTCTGAGGGCCTTGGTGTCACATGGCTGTCTCCTGACCCTGCTCTAATGCAAACAATGAAAGCAATAGACCCAGGGTTGTTCAGGTTGGAGTCGAAGCTCTAAACCAACTAACTAGGTTCAAGCAGCTGCACAGTCCTGCTAATACTCCTTGTGGCTCTCAAGGAAACACCTGACCCAAAGGTCTGCTTTTGGCTGCAGCAGGCAGATCCAGGTGCACGTTTCCTAGATGGGTTTCCATTCTTACTGTGGCATGAGCCAGACCCTTAATCTTTCTTTGAGCTGGGTTTTGGAGAGAAATCAAATACGACCTATAATCCACATCCTTCTGGGCTGACTTTGTTGCAGCTATCCAAAAAGCCCTGTGATTTGGCCATTCCCAAACTCAAAGCCAAAAACCTTCTCCTTGCCTTTGGTGAGAATTTACACCAGTGCTTTTTAAGACACAGTGTTCTCCTTTCAACTGGTGTCATTTCAGCCTCTGACTGTGATCTGAGACTGCCGTTATAAATGAAAAAACAAAGGCATCCAGTTTGTAAAATCTATGACTTAATATTGATTTTGGACATCCCATGAATCGAAACAAGCCTTCTGTGCAGAAATCCTCCTCTGATGCCATGTTCACCTCTCCTCTTGACACAACATTTTATCGATCTCCATGTTTGTGCCACGTGAATGATGGATTATCACATATCAAACCTTGCAGTGTTCATTTAATGCCTTTGAATAAAACATTTCTCACACATTAACCGAGCAGTTTTAAGTGAACAACCATCTTCATCTGTTTTAATTTTTCATGGGGACTTTTCTGGAGAACAAGTACACTGTGAATAATTGAAGGGAATGAGACCTTGCTAATCTCTTTGTATTTTAATAAAGTCCTGTTGCACCCTGTTCATTTATTTTTAAAATACCAGCATCTATAGAAATTCATTAAATTTACTTTACTCCCTTTGAAATTAATAATCCTGAGATTACATGAAAAGAAGTGATTATTTATGTATCAGGCAACTGGAATTTCCTAGTGTCCAGGTAGCTATAAACGTGGCTTGTGATGGGTTGAATGGTTGAGAGGAGAGAGAAACACTCGTCAGTGGAAGCAGAGGTGCACTGGAAGAGCAAGCTGAGAAAGAGGAGCATGTAGGGAGGGAGAAGCAGAGGCTAGAAGAGCAAGAAAAGGGATAGCAGTTGGGTCACAGAGACAGTTGGGTATAGAAATAAAAACCCAAATGTGGGTAGGTAAATATGTAGAAATACATACACATAGATGAATGCGTCTGTTTCTTTAATATATTTATTTCCCTCATTCTGTCCTTTCCCTCTGTCTACAATGCTGTTCCAGTGGCCTATGCAAGTCTTCCTCCAGTTCACCTTTTATCTTGTCTCTCACTGTCAGTCCTTTTCTGTGTCTCAGACTCTGATGCAAATCTTCTCTGCCTGCACTGAGAGCTTCTCAAAACTTGACACAGTCCAATTCCTGTTTTTGAAATGCAATTACTTCTTTACACACAGCCTCAGGACTACACTTCAGAGGAGAAGAAAAAGCCCAGTATGTACATTTATAATTATCAAGACCATGTCAACCCTTAGAATGCTGGTCTGAAAAATATTTATTTCCAGCAAGTTTCATTAAATTTGGTGGTCAGATAGAGCATGTTTGGTACAGGGATCTGATAGTCCTGCAGGCTCCCCAGGATCCTGTACATGAGTTATATGTGGTCAGAACAATTAATGAGTGAAGAGGCTTTGGCAGCAGTAGTAAAAAAACAAAACAAACAAACCAACAAAACCAAATAAATGTGGGATGTGCCCTCCTTGGAGGATGTTTGTGCACACAGAGAGAGGGCATTAGTTCTCAAACTACATTAGTATAGATTTTTGTGACCCGTAGATTTTTGCTGATTCCACCTACTCTGGAGCTATTCCACTTTCAGTTCTGCATCTGGTAATTGTCTTCTGGTGTGAAGGGACTATGTTGGGATGGCAGTAATCAAACACTAATGCCATAAACTGACATCCCTGACTTCTCCAGGAGTCTTTTTGAAACGATGCTTCTAAATTGCTTGTTGATACTTGACTCTAAGTCACCTCTACAGCAGTCTTTGCCAGGTATTAAAGCCATTGAAAAGATGCTGGAATACTGAGATAAGTTGCTGTGTTAGTTGGAAGAACAGAAATTGGCCTCAGCAGCACAGCTTGCCTTTAGATAGGCAGCTTTCTGTGTGAGTGATTTCAAGCAACAAGTTGTGAAACCCTGTTGTGGGATGGAGGTTAAAACAGCTCTGCATTAAATCTTCCTGTAGAGGGGAAAATCTTTTTTCACGTTTTTAATTAAGCTTGTTCTTAGCTGGTTACTGATAAGTTTGCAGTGGGGGACAGAAAAAGACAAAAGTGATGCATGAGATAGCAGCTCCACTGAAATTCTATCAAAGCATGTTGAGTGTGATCAGTATTTAGGGCAGGACTTCTCAAAAAAAAACTGCTAATGCTAGAAAGGGTATTGTTCAACAAGAACATCAGCGTTTTAGGAATCTCCAATCAGGTCCCTGGCAAAGGAGTGTAGTCACAGAGGCTGCTATCAGACACTGCCATGAGGCTGCATGTAAAACTGAGTGTCTGAGTGCTAGTGATCTGGGACACCTTCCCATTTGCAGACTAATATGCTTCCTATCTGTATTCCCCCTGGATTTGCACAAGTTACAGTTCCTTTCACTTCCTATCTCAGACTGTGTAGCATCATCCTTAAATAGCTGTCATATTCCACCCAAGGTGGAATTCACTGCAGTTCAGAGCTGGATGAAGGGATAGCAGTTTTTGGATACGAGAGATCGTGTGGAAACTGGGCTAAGCTCTGGGCAGTGCCCTAGCCATGCATGCTACTTCTGTGGCACAAAGCACTTGGGGAACAGGATTACACCCTTGCAGAGGAATTCCCAGAAGCACAGGAGGCTGGCATAGCTATCTGTATCACCCTGTCCACAGCCCTGCAAGGACACATCCTTCAGACTCCTCCTCAAAGTGTCACTGGCTCCTGGAGCACCTCTGGCTCATTCTCAGTTGTGCCATGGGCTGGCATTGGGACACTGGTCAAAATGCAGAGGTTGGACTTTCACATCTCTGGGAATTTTGTCTCAACCCCGTACATTAAATGCCCAGGACCAATTTAATCTGGGGTGTAAGCTTCCCTGAACAGCCAGGGAGGAAAGATACATGAGCAATTAATTGATGGGATGGTTCAAACGTGCTCAGGGTCTGTCCAGTTCTGTTGCATGGTAAATCAGTTCCAAACCACGGTCAGGCAGTGCTGAATGCTTGGGCAAGTGCTAC